>NW_009924218.1:49198-51139 GCF_000696875.1 Nestor notabilis | reverse complement strand
CCAGACACTGGAACCTGCTATGCGGTCTCCACACAGCGTCTCTTCTCCAGGCTGAACAGCCCCAATGTTCTCAGCCTGTCTTCATATGGGAGGTGCTCCAGCCCCTGAGCATCCTCATGGCTTCCTCTGGACTTGCTCCAACAGCTCCATGTCCTTCTTATGCTGGGAACACCAGCACAGTGCTCAGTACTGCAAGTGGGGCCTCACAAGAGCAGAGGGGGATTTAGTCCTGAGTTAGCCATCTGGAATTGTCCAGCCCTTCTAACAAACCTTTTCTTGCAGACCAGGGATGCTGGATAATGCATCAGCAGCCTGTACTGCAGGCAATCCTGCTGTGAAGGTGATCTTGGGGCGCTTCTCCTACTGTGGTGGGAGCTGCAACCAGGTTTGTGTGCAGTCAGGAGCATCGGCTTTGGCTCGCACGGGGGCTGTAAATCCAGCTGATTTATGACGGCACCGACAGCTCCTCGCTTCCTTCTTGCCTCTGCTGCTCCAGCCCTGCCAAAAGCTGCTCGTTTGCATAATCCTCCTTCCCATTAACCAGGCTCTGAATCATATCTGCTTCCTTTCAGGCTGGTGGCCTCGCACCCAGGCGCGGGGATGGGCTGCTCTCTGCAGCCACAGAGCTGGCTGGAAGGCTGCAGTGGGGAGGGCAGGAGGATGCTCTCCCACCCCAGTATCCTGCTGCCATGGCTCCTGACAGCTCTGAGAGCAGAGGGATTGCAGGCTCAGATGAGGATCCCTCAGTTGGGGTCTCTGTGCTTTCAGTGGCATGGATCAGCCCTTCTGAAGCCCGTGTGCACTGATCAGAGTCTGTGCAGCTCGCCCAGAACAGGCACTTCTAAATGCCTAATTTTAGTGTGACGAATCCCAGCCCACGGAGGAAGGCACCTGGTAATACCGAGACAATTGTATCACCCTCCGGATTTAAAATCACTTGAAAATATGAGGCATTCAACTTTCCTTTCAAATTATAGCAGGAAAGATGTTCAGCAGAATTCATTAGCTGGATTAGACACACCATGTCTTGCTCTGGCGCTGGAGATCTGCTCTTACCTGCCAAGCCCCAGTGCTTGGTGGATGCAGGGCATGGGGATGCTGCTCCGGCGCTGCCCTACCTTGGTTCTCCTTGTTTGGAGGGCCAGGAGACCATCTTGACGTGGAGGTGTGGAATTCCCCCTTGGCATGGGGTCCAATGCATTGTGTCCTTGGGGTGCAGCAGACCCCAGTGTTGGATGCACATCCTAGCGGATGGGATGCTGCAGGCAGGCATCTCCTGGGAGATGCCCAAAGCAGAGCAGTGAGCCTCATGGCACAGGTTTCATGTGCTCCCCCATCAGCTCTGCAAGGTGAAAAGCTCAGTGGCGGCATAAGCTGCAAAGCCCTTTCCTACACCACATGCTCTAAATGGCCCTGAGCCTGCTGAGCGCATTGTCTGCCTTGAAGGCAGCCTCGTGCCTTGTAGGTGTCAGGAAAAGAGCAGGTTCTATGTTTGTGCTAATTTGTTGCTTTGTTTTCCACGAGCAAGCTTAATTGTAATTAAAACCCAGCAGCCGGCGGCGAAGGAGCATGTAGGCGCCGAGGAGCCGAGTCAAAGTCAAGGGAGTAGTTGGTTTTCAGTCCCCTGCTGCGCTGCCCTCGGCTTCCCTTTCTAGCATTATAGAATCTCACAGTTTGGTTGGAAGGGATCTTCAAAGGCCAGCTAGTCCAGCGCCCCTTCGGCAAGCAGGGACATCTTCAGCTAGATCAGGTTGCTCCGAGCCCTGTCCAGCCTGACCTTGGATGCTTCTAGGGACGGGACATCCACCCATCTGCATTATCTGCATTTAAAATGCTGCTGCCTGTGCTGCTTCCCTGCTCATTTTCTTCTCTTTGTGACAGCAAGCGGGGACTGAAGCCTGCCAGTTTGTCATGCAGGTGAGAGACAATGCAAAATTCATA
>NW_009924218.1:0-49177 GCF_000696875.1 Nestor notabilis | reverse complement strand
GCCGCCCTGTCTCTTTCCCTTCCATATTTAGGCTGGAATTTGTTATCGGCTGCTGAGGGGTCCTGGCGGGGTCATCATGAAACTCCAGAGCTCTGAAGTGCTTCCTAACTAACTCCTGAGCTTAGGTGCAGGTCCAGAACACATCCTGAGCCCCAAGCAGCCGTGGAGGAGCTATACAGCACTGCTGCCCCTCATAGGTACCCTCACGTGGGCTCTGGGAGAGTGATTAGGCTGCTGCTGTTGGATCCAGGCTCAATTCCCAGCTCTCCAGCTGTACAACAGAGACAACAGTGCTCTATGACCTTGCAAGGGGTTTGCAAGATAAATCTATTAAAGATTTAAAGATGCCAGCTCCCAACTACTCAATAAACCCCTGTTGATAATAAGGAACATAGATAGTGTTGGGGATTTTTGTTTTAACCCATGCATCTTCAGGTGAATGAATGCAAAATCCAATCCATTCACATTGCTTGCAGGGCAGGACCCTTCCCTCATCCAGCTGAGGGTGGGATTTGCTCTGAAAGCTAATATCCAAGGGGATAATTTGGCAGTGGGAGCAGTAAAGGGATGAGACAGAACAGCAAGAGGTACCATTGACGGTGAGTGTCACCTCCCGCTCGCCTGCGCCCACCCGCGGCACCACGGCTCGGCACACGTATTTCCCAGCATCTTCCTGGCGGACGGACTTGAGGGTCAGCTTGTTCTCATTGCTCAGGACCTGGAAGAGAGGAGAGGGTTCCTATCTGACATCCAAAATCCTGCCTCATGGATGCACTCATGCTTCCATCCAAAATATTACAAAGGCAATAAAGCTTTTACTGCTTAATGCGCTTCTCTGGACTAACTGGGGACACTCATTGCAGCCTTGCAATGCCACGTTGTCCCTTCCATTTGGAGGACACTCATAGGTCCAGCCAGGAGCTCCCAGCCCATAGGTATGGGCTTTGCTCCATGGGGAGCATCATGCAGCACCTCATGCCCTGAACTTGCCATTCCCCACCGTCCCAGCAGCAGTCCTTACCACTCCTGAGCCTCGCTTCATCCAGACGATGGTGAGAGATGGGTTCCCAGTCCAGGCACAGTTGAAGACTGCATCTGAGCCCAGATCAACCAGCAGGGACTGTGGTTCTGTTGCCATCCTGGGCCCAACTGCACAGAGGAGACTGGAGTTACCTCTCAGTGATGGGCTGTGTCAACCAGAAACCCTCAAACCAAACAGGTCATTTTGTTTGAGGTGGTAGGAACTGGTGGACCAGCAAGTCATCCAGCAAGTCCTGGTCACCCCGGGCAAGTCAGACCTGGCCATGTCCCCTTCCTATTAATTTTCAGCCTCAGTCTCAAGCTGACCCATCACTTACAGTAGACATCCACAGTCCTGCTGATGTTTGTGCTGCCCAGTGCGTTGGTGACTTCGCAGGAGACGGGCTCAAAGAAGAAGGTGTGATCCACGATGGTTTCATAGAAGTCACCGGATGCTTCTTTTATCACCTGGCCCTTTTTCGCCCACCTGTTGAAGAAGAAAGAGCATCGTGATGGTGCTGTTCTGGGTCATTCACACGTGTGTGATGGTAGAGACTTGCTGGCCCAGCACACAGGTTGCAATGCTGGGAGGCAGCACACCACAGGGTGCCTGCTGCTGCCCTGGGCTTTAGGAGGGACATGTGCTTGTCCTCAGCATCACCCACTCCCCCGGGGATGGAGGGATAGCCACAGGGTTTGGAGAGGAGACAACAAACTGATGTGTACATATATCCCTACTGAAACCTTTCCAAAATGAACCCAAATTGCTGTTTCCCTGTGAGAGCTTGTTTCACTGGAAATGCACCTCATTCCTTAAGATTGTGGGGCATAGATGGAAGACCTCCATGATGAGGAAACAGCAGTACCAGGAGAGCAGTCCCTTTCTGAACCAACCAACAACCCCTGGTCCTTCCACATCAAAACACTAAAAACCTTTCTAGCTTCCCCTCACTTTTACCCTTTTCTTCCTTTTATTTTTTTCTAATCAAAAAGAACTTTATCCCTTTAAGGCAGCTGAAATAACATTACCCTGAAAAGCCAAGCTGGCATTTGCAACACTGCAACTTGCAAATTGTCTTGGAGAACAAGCTGTCAACTCAGCACTTGAATTAAGCCGCTGTTTGCCAAACAATGAGCAAATGTGACCTAATGGGGCACCATCTGGCAACCTGCCACTCTGGAGCGGGTGGGAAAGACAGGAGATGCTGTCAGGCATGTGAAACTCCAGTAGCTCTTTGGGGGAAGGGAAAGAAAGCACAGGCAGCAGCCCAGGGAAAACATACATAACCATCCTCCCAAACCAACTGACAGGTAGATTAGAGGGAAGAGGATTTCCCTGAGGAATCTCTGCCTTCCTCTGGGTGTGTTGGGATGTTTGGGTTGGGGAAGATGCAGGCGCTGGGAGCTGGGCTTGTCCCATCAAGCTGCACAGCCGGTGGGGTGGTTTTGGTGTCCCCTTCAAGAAGAACAGCATCTGCTCATGGGCCTCCCAGGGGTCTCCTGCTCCTGCCTTTACTGTTCTGCTCTGCTTGTCCCCACCTCTTTGCTATGGGTTTCCCTTGCTGCCCTAAAGGCAACCAAAGACTACTGGAGCTAAAGGGAACTCAGGAGAGGGTCTGCAGGCACGAACAGCTTCCCCAGGTGCCTCTATGGGGCTGGAATGAGAGTTAAGGCTGAAAACACTGTAACAGTACTGTTAGAGCAAACCCCCCCTGTACCTGAGAGTGTGAACCTAATAGAATGAGGACAGCTGACCTGCAAGACTTCATCCACCATCTGATGACACAAGTGTTTCGAGAGAGATGTATTAGGGGTACAGATGCAGTCGATTTGTAGGCACTTATCTGACCTCTGATTTCATTTATCTTTGCACCTCTAACAGATGCTGACTGGCCACTCCAGCTTCCCCACTCTCCCCATGCTCACCCTTCAATAATTAATCAGGAGATGTCACTTCTATTTCTAGGGCTGCGCTTCCTGTGTTAATGAGGGAGCTTCCTCCTAGGGAAGAACCAGCATAAGCAACACCTCCCAACGGCTGGAATGCTGAATGATGCTTTGGTGACGTCTTTCTCCTTCCAGAGGGAATTGCAGCCCAAGCCAAGGGGTCAGCTGGTTTCAGCATCACGCTTCCCTGCCTTGCCCTGCTGCCTTTCTGCCACAGGAACGATGCCGCAGGGGGTTTGAACAGGATGAGCTTTAAGGTCTTTTCTAACCCAAACCAGCCTGGGATTCTGTGAAGCCATTTCCTGGATGTTGCAAAGGAAAGCAAAATTGAGAGCAAGGTTTCCAAGAGTCTTTTGGCTTTGCAGCACCTTGGGAAAACACAGAGCAACAACCATGGCACAGTGCTCTATGGATTTGTTCAAACCCCACTGCTTCCGCAAAACTGGATTTCCCGAGCGCGGAGATGTGTCACAAACAGCAATTCTTTGTGCTTCAGCAGAGATCAAGGTTCTTGCTCCAGTTTTCCAAGGCTTAACACTGCTAAATCAATGTGGCTGAACAAGCAGTATAGATCTTTTATAATGTCAAATTGGTTTTTAATAACGACGCCGGATAACCCTCTTGTAAAGCTTCCCGTGATGTGCTTGTGGGCAGCCAGAAGGCAAGTTACTCATGTTTTTACAAGCCCATAACATGTCTTACTCACCTATTAACCTTTCAGTAACTATTTATAAATAGAATCTGAATAAAACGGAGCCAAGAAGAGAAAAAGGATGCTCCATCAGCCACATTCACCACTTCCACTGCTTTGGTTCTTCATGCATCTGCCGCCTTATATAGAGCCTGACCCCAGCGCATCCTACCACCGCTGAGAGCAGGGAATTCTTTCATTTATATTACTGCCTTGAAGGTATTTATAGATTGCACACGTGTCACCCAGGGTCTTTTCCAGACTATATAAATTTACCTGCTTTAGTCTCTCCTCATAGGACTCAGCCACCATTTTCTGCTGTTTGTTTTCTTCCTAAGCCAAAGAATATTGCAGGGACTGTAGGAACAGGTCTGTGCAGAGAGGGGCAAGGGTCTGCCCATGGGAATCTGCCCAAATGACCTGTTCCTATGTTTCCCAGTTCTCCAAACTCACCACTTCTCCCCACTATCCCATGGCCAGCACAGACCTTGCCTCCTATCTGCTGCTGTCCCTTATCCTCTTGGGCTTTGTACATAACCTGCTTGCGTTTTCCTCTGGCCTCCTTGGATGGGGCGCCTAGTGCCTTCCAACTCAGTATCTTCTGGAAATTGAATCAACCTGGGTGATGGAGCAAAACAGTTTTCAACCAGGAAACAGGTATTTTGACCCAGGCTTCAAAGGGGTTGTTGCAGACAGCACTGAAAAGCCATTGATTAAAGAATGGGACCCCCCCCCCAAACCTGTACTGCTGGTTTTAATGCTTAAAGAGGGGACAGGACTTTTCTAAGGAGACATTCTGCGTTTTCTGACTACATTGATTGTTTCCTAGCTAAGCTTACATGCAAGAAAATAGGAAAGGACAGTTTAGGACATGTTGGCTCAAAGCAGTGCTATGGCTTGTTTATGGCTTTCATACCTCAGTGTTTCTTCAGTGATCTGCTCTGGTTTCCAAAGGAAAGCCAGGATGAAGCACGTGGGGTCTCAGTGGAAGATGCTCAGCCAGGACTCATTAAGCACAAGCAGGTTTTACCCTTTTTTATCCCAAAGGTTCCCAGTTTTGGCTGGGCTTTCAGGCTCATGGAGCTAACCGCGTTCGCAACAAGAGCGGAACATGCCCTGTTAGAGCATCAGTACATGGAGGAGCATCACTAGCAAGTACTTTGTCTGCCTTAGTGCTGCCCAGGCTCACCATAACAAATAAATTCCTCTGTGTGCTGTACAAGGACTTGTAATTCTTCAACAAACAGCATGTGTGAACAAGCTATTTACTTTACAGCCCTGGGAAGGCTGTAGACTCGTACGTGCTCTTTATAAAGCTCCTCATCACACCACAGCTCTCACCAGCAACACAGGAACAACAGGAGAGCATCACAGCACCCACCCTCCAGCATGGGCTCTCTGAACCCTGCAGTGCCCACCAAGCACTACTCAAACCCATGCTGCAGGCTCCTCGGGAGGTGTTTTTGCTGTAGCCAGCAGCACATGTGCCCCTTGAACCAGACTTCACAGCAGATCGGCTGCTCTGGTGGTGTACAACCTGTGGCAGTGGAGTGGATCGTCGTTTTTAATTAACAATGCAAAATAAAGCACTTGCCTGCCATATAAATTGTGTTTACTAAGAACTACTTAAAACAGACAAATATTTTCTTGGACGCATGTTAATTGCTTAATAAAAGTACAGAGAACACCCACAAAAACCTTAAATAAATGCATAGGCTGAGGGAATGAATTAATTAACATTTCATTCGTTGGAATGGCTATTAAATGCTACAAATTGCTCAGAGAATGGGTTTGTTGCTTTATTGCCAGCAGTACCTTCAAGTCCTACTGCTGTAATGTGGCAGTCCCCTCTCATCCTCAAACATGAGCTGCCCCTGTGTGGGATGCTGCATCCTGCATCCCTCTGCTGCCCCTCTAACCCCAGCATCCTCCATGGGGAGGAGTGGATGGAGAAGGATGGTGTTGCATGGATGATGGAGGTCCAAAAGGGATAAGGACAGTGGAGAGCTTGTGCTGGCAGATTGAAGAGCATCTCCCATGAGTGACAACCTTGTAAGAAGTGACTGAGCAAGCAACATGGCCCAAGCAGTGTCTTGCTACCCCCCTGCATGGCTCCAGAGTGATGCATAACGCACATTACTTCTTTATTAAAAGCAGATTTCCATAATAGTGATGTATGGGGTTATTCCTCTTCTCCCATTTGCTCCCTCTCTAATGAAGATGTGTGGGCCCTGTACAGCTCCTCAGCCACACATCTGTTGTCCTCCCTCCATGCTGATGCAGCGGGTTCATTTATCAGCAAGCACAGGCAATAGGTAATCTCTCTGCCATCTAAATTACAAGGCTGGGCCTTCCACCTTGGGTTTAATCAAGTTCAGGGGGGCACAGCCCTGAGCAAAGCACTGAGCATCCTTGCTGATGGCTGGCTGGTCCTCTATGGGCTGGGGGAGTAACGATGTTGGTACCCACCATTCTCAAGGAAAGGTTTCCATGCATCCAGCTCCCTCCCTGACAAACCTCCATCCATCCATCCACAGCTGCTGCAGTGATTGCCTCTTCCCAAACCCCTCTGTCCCCAATGCAAACATCTGTGCTCCACCACATGGCAAATCTCAGGTCCTAATGGTGGAGATGCTGCACCTCAGAGCGGAGATGCCAACTTTGTTAATCTACCTGTGCCTATTTCTTTTCTCCCATGTGTTTCTTAACTCAGAAACAAATAAACAGTGAGAAAGACTGCAACCTTCTCCCAGATATCAAGAGCTCAGGCTTGAATCCTGACAAGGACGTGTTTGGTATCTGATTGCACTTGCTGTGATACACCAGTTGCAGCTGCTGGGGTTTGATTGTTTTTAAACACTCTGGGGTTTTGATGATAATAATAACACCTCACTGTGCAGAGGAAACCTCTGGCTTGATTTCCTGTTGAATCTCAGCTTCAGTGTTCCCCCTTCTGCCAAGCTAGGGGGCTGGTGATGAGCCTGATTGCTCATCAAACTGCAGTCTTTAAGGGAGGTGTCTGTCTTGGGTGCATCTCCTCCTTTCCATCAGCAGGACACATGGGTGGGAAATAGCAGTGAGGGGCTACTTAGAGCTCCCCAAATCATGCCTTAAGATGTGCAACAGGAGTTCAGCTCTCTGGAGAGAAGCGGGGCAGTGATGGGCAGGAACACCCCGGGGCTGGGTCTGTGCTGCCCATGACACAGGAACCTGGGCTGAGAAGGTTTCTCTCTCCCAGAAAACACAATTAAAGCCATGTCACCGGTACAGCCTGTACAAGCTGGGTTCATTTTTGGTGAGAAAACAATCAAAACAGCCTTTTGCTAAGCACAGTCAGAACAAACTGGCCACAGAAGTGGTGAGGAAGAAGTAAACAAAGCTGTTAAGTTGTCAATGACTTGACTGATCAAACATTAAAGCTGCTGCTGAACTGTGCAGATAATCAATGGTGTGACCCTACATGCAGTCCTCGACCAGGCATGACCAGGGTTTGTAGATGCTGCTGCATGGACCTGTGTGCATGCCTGACATGCAGGGTGGCCATGGACCACATGGGTGGCTTGGCCCACTTTTAAGCAAAGATGTTTCCAAAGGTGCTGCTTGGGGAAATAGTTAAATCAACAATAACTGATGCCAACTGCCATCACCAAATCACCTCTGGTTTACTGGAGCACAGAGAGAGAAAGAGATGCTAATAACTTCATCCTCCATTTAAACCCCCTTCTTGTCCCTGAAAACTGCAATAAGGGAGCGAAGAAGGAATCAAGAAATGAAATCCTTTAGCAAAGCACCTGTTTTGCTGGTGCTGAGGTAGGTGCAGCCCCTGTCCCCATCACAGGACCTTCTTGCACACCCCATCTCATCATTCAAGGCCAGGCTAGATGTGAGTCTGAGCAACCTGATCGAGTTGAAGATGCCCCCACTCATTGCAGGGGGGTTGGACTACCTCACCTTTGAAGATGCCTTCCAACCCAAACTGTTCTGTTTCTATGGTTCACACCTGGCTGTTCCCTGCCATATTCCCCACCCTCTGGCATGAAAGCAGAAAAACCTCAAACAGAGCTGAAGGCCTCTTAAATCAACGTCTTTCCCAACTCAGAAGCTGTAAGAGGATTCATTATTTATACTGCAGAAACACAAAAGCTTAGCATATTTTAAGCTGTCTGAAACCACTTCAAGGCAACTCTTCCTCTCTCTTCTTTTTTTTCTAACAAAACACATTGAGATGTCTCTGAATCGAGCGGCAGGAGGAAACTCTCTTCTTCTTCCTGAAGAGAAAATAAAATGGAGGGATTGAGGGAGAGAAAGGCAACAAGCCCTGCGATCCAGTTTGGGATCACCAAGGAATGCCCCTCAGGCGATGCTTGATAACCCTTCCACAGACTCTTTCCTGATGATGTATGGAGGTTATGGCAGTAGGAGAGGTGAAGGAGACATTTCTGCTACTTCATAAGAGCAAACACACTCAGCCAGCTCCTTCAGAGGCAGCAGGACCGAAGGTGCTGAGTGCTGGGTGTCTTTTCCTTTCCTCCTTCTTCCCCTTTTTACATTTTCAATTTAGTCACAGCATCTCTAATTTCCTTAGATCTGAAGCCACCTCGTGAGACTGGAAGGGAACGATACAGAAGAAAGATGAGAGGGGAAAAAAAAAACCCCGCCAGTAATCTTGTAAAAGTCAGTTTTGAAAAATCAATTTTCTTGTGTGACAAGATTTGCTTAAGGCTTTTCGTTCTGTGAAATCAGCCCATCATCCTGCGGGAACGCATGAAGGAAGTGGCAAGTGTGGTTTGGAATAACTCAGATTAAAGACTGCTAAATTAGGCTTGAAAAGCTGCCACCTCTTCTCACACAGGGAGGGGAGATGTGGCCAGAGGAGCCAATGATGCTCCCTTCCCAGAAGCATGTCTTGAATGAGAGGTGACCAACAAGGCTGGTAGAACTCAACCCTCAGAGTTCTCAGAACCATAAGGGTGTTTAAAAGGAAGCATTAGCAGCTTTGCTTGGTGGCCAACTGTAAGGTCTTTGTTAGCACCCAGAGATTTGGGTGCAAAGTTTGCTTGAAATGAGATGCTTTGGAGACCGGTTCACTGCAACACTGGGAAACTGCAATGCATGAACAAAGTCTGGAAGACAACGCCTGTCCAATGGGATGCTGGTGGTCCTGGATGGGATTGGAGGTAGCGACAACCAGGGTGCACCCCATTTCAGTAAGCCCTTCTGAAACACAACAGCAAACCCCCTCTGCCACCTGGCTCCGTTGCAGAGGCTTCATCCAACGCAGCAGTTTGGGCTTCATCACTCATTTCATTTGGTACCTTTAATCATTCCTACATCAGGGAGTGGTGCTCAGGAGTACAAAGCGCTTTTCCCTCCTCCCCTCCCCTTCCTTTCTCCCTTTCCAGCTGTCAAACTCTCTCCTCTACGTTCTCTCCTAATTAGTTCGAGCTGCCTCTGAACATCTCCCACCCGCTTGTTCCCATTACCCTGACAAGCCAGGGAATGGGAAGACAAATCTCCCCGTCCCCACACCTCCGTGAATGAAGGGAGGATCTTCCAACCCATCTTCCCACTTTCACCGGGAGCTGTGTGCTTTGCTGGAGCCCCCACAACAGCCCAGCCTTGCTGCAGGGATATTTATGCCTTTTATTTGACTGTATTTTCCCTTCTTTAAAACCTGCTTTTCCCTCTCCGCCTGCCACCCTGTGCACTCCGCTCCCTGTCAGAGGGAGCTGGCAGATGGGGCTGATGCATCACGAAGGAGATCTGAAGAATTCATTTCCCCTTATTTCTTTTCCTTTCCCCAGCTTTCATTTTCACTTCAGAGCAAAGGTCCAGTTGTCTGGGAGGAAGCTACAAAGACAAACCCGGGCAGGAAAACAGAGATAGTCAGGAAAAATGTTACAGTGCCGATAACTTGAGACCTCTGTGTGCTTTGCATTCATTTCATCCCCAGCTTTAGCTGCATTTTGCTATGTCTATAAATTAGATTTACTCTGTTGCTGCTGTGAAACGCCTGCGGGCCCCTTCCCTGCTCTGGCTTCTCTGGCTTCCCTTGCTGAGTTTGGCTGTGGGAGGCAAGAGGAGAGGTGACAGCCCTGCTGAGGGACGGCATATGGACTCACAGCGTCCTGCCGCTGGACAGACGGCAGCCCTGGCCGAAGGAGGAGGAAGGAGCAGATGGAAACAGGGGGAAGGAAAGCACCAAACCCAAGCAAAGCCCACGCACTGGTTTATATGAGCACTTTGCCCACACTGGACTGAAGGAGGGAGCTGTTTTTTTGGGGAGAAGGTCCAAAACCTGCCAAGAAATGCAAAACCAGAGTGACTGTTTCACCTGAGGATGCTGAGAGGCCTCTTGCCTGGACCAGATATCAGGTGAGCTGCTCCCCATATCATCTTTCTGCAACCCCAGCTCTCCCTGCAGTCCCCAGTGGAGATATCTGGGGTTTTTATTCCTGCGAGCATGGTGCTAAGGCTGACGGACATGGGGGAGCATGTCCATGCTGCCCATGGACTTCACACCTTGTCTGCAGTCACTGGCTGCTCTGCAATGTGTTTCAAGCCCTTGACAGGCCCTTTCAAATATTAATAGAGATGTGATTGTAATTTAATAAGAGCTTAATATTGCAGATCCCCCTTCCTTGGCACAGATTGCTGGGGAGACAAAAAATGTGCCAATTAGGTAGCGGCTTTAGTGATCAGAAGCTCTGGGGAATGCAGGTTACAAGGGGGATGTTAGCTTTTATTCTAGGCCTTTCATGAATGGGCAGAAGAAAGCAAGCAACGTACCAAACACACCAGCTCCCAGGAGCTTTTTCAAAGCCATCTGTATTTCATATTAAAACATATTCAGGTCTTATAGTGCCAGAATAGGGAAAACGGCCACTGCTGTTGCTTGTCTGCAGGCAGTGCCAGGCGTGTCCATTAAATGGATCATCTGCCACCTCTCTGTCAAAAGTTGCCAATGAAATTCATCACCCTGAATATCTGCATCAGCTTCCCACGGTCATAGAATCACAAAATCAATAATCCCTTCTGGCCTTTACAGCCTATGGAGCTATGAATATATTCTGCAGCTAGATGGAAGTGGCAGGGACAACTTTGGTGTCATGGAAGAGCATTAAACTTCCCTGACCTTTCACAGAGGTGTTGTGCAGACAAAATACCCACAGACCTGTACTTGGGCATGACTTTTGTGAGACAGCAGATCTACCAAAGGCACATGTTGCTCAATGCCCCATTCAATATGCAGAGGGAGGCTTGGACACTGTATCTACTCAGGTGCATTTGTGCCTCACTGCTTGCAAAGAAGACCTCTTTAAGAAGCAGTTGAGTTTGGATTAATATTTGATGAGTGACAGCATGTTGCTGGTTCAAAGATAACACAGTATGTACAAAGAAGAAGGTCTTTTCTACAGAGCAGAGCCCACTGAGCAAACAAACATCCAACGCTCCTGCTGTAAACCAGAAGTGTCGGTGGCGATGGTGTGGCTGGCTCCAAGCTCCACACAACCTAAGCAGGCACCCTGTGATGTAAGAAGATGCTGCAGCTCAAGCCCTGACTTGAGCTCAAGCTCTCCAAGCTGGTGGATGCGTTAAGATCACCAATATTTAGGCTGGTGACACCTTCAGCTGATGCTGGAGGATGCCTTGAAGTGTCTCCCCTCTTCATGACTACAAAGAAAATGTTACTTGCAAAGGTCTCTTCTAGCCCTGAGGGTGGGAGCACTGCATCAAGGTGCCAGAGTGAGATATGTGTTATTGCCCTGCCTGCACCAACTCCCCATCGCTCTGCAAATATAATCATTATCAGAGGAGCCCAAAAGGCTGAGGGACTCTGCCTCGTGCAATATTAAACTTCCCCATTTTCTTCTGCCACTTTAAAGATTCTCTTTTTTACTGCAAGTGATAAATAATAACGGCAAAAAAACACCCCACAGACACACAACAGACATCAAAAGCCACGAGAAGATTGGCAAATAGAGAGATCTGAAGTGAGCAAAGAGGGGGCCTGGTTGTGAGTCGGTTCACGTAGCCCTGACTTCTGTTGCTTTCCATTAATTCTCCCCGCCATCACAGGTGGCAGAACAACAGCGACAGCTATCCTTTCTTGCCCGTTTGCTAGCAGTGAAAGAGAGCCAGTAAATTCCCCAATTCCCCCCCTCCCTGTCCCAGAACTGCCCATTGAGATGCACTGTTAAAGGAAGACGAGGCGGCTGCAGTTTGCCCACACATATGCTCGCTGCCCGGTGGAGGTGTTTGCTGCGCTGCTCCTCCAGCCTGGCGTGGTGGCTGCGTGATGCTCTGCCTGCAGACGAGCTGGCAGAGGCAGGCTCCAGCAGAGGGGATAGGAAGGAGTATCTTTCCCAGGGACACCAGGGAGCCTCTTAGGGCTTTCAACCCCATGTAGATGGAACACGTCCATGGAGGTGATGCCAAAAAGCCCAGGTCCCCTTGAGCTTGTCTCAAGCAGAACATGCTGCACAGGCAACAGCAAGGAGCTGTGGAGGAGTGGGTTGAGCTGCTCTTTAGCTGCAAAGAGAACATGCTCTCAGTTGGAGGTAGGATAAACCAGAGCCAGATGGGGTATATGACCCTGCCATAAGGATGTGTCTATGTGGCGAGAGGGAAAACACGTAACTGAGCAGAACCCCTGCTGCCAGGGTTAATTCATCCTAGTGGCAAAAACCCTGCTCACACACCTCACCAGCCCTCTGCCTGCCTCCCACCCCTTGCTTTTGGTGACACTGGCCTGTCCCACATCCCAAAGTGAATGACAGCCCAGGTGACACTGTGGGTGAACAAAACCCCCTGGGAAGAATGATGTTTCTCATCAAGAAATCCTTGCTGCCAGCGAGGGAATTCCACTCCAGCTTTGAATGCAGGGCGGCCTCAGCTAAGAAAAAGAGCTGTGTCTCCAGCAAAACACACCCTGCCTGCCCCCCAACATCACAAGATGACACTGAATTTTAAGGCAGAGGGGTTCAGGCTTCTTCTCCCCTTAGAAAATGCCACCGAGGCCAAACCTTCTGTGGAAAGCTGTCAGTTTTGACAAGATGTCATTAAACACCCCAAAGAGGAGAAGATGCAGTTCAGGCTGTAACTTTCCTCTCTGGCCCTGGGAGCACATCATTCTGAAATCTCCTTTCTAACCAGGGTTTGCATTGAAACCCCCATGTATGTGATGTATTATATAAGAAAGCACGAAGAAAACCTCTTCAGGAAAAAGAAGCTACCTTGATTTAATCAAAACTACTTTCTCTGTGGGGGGTGTGGGGATTTTGGCCCTCTGGGAAACTGTATTGAATTTGGTTTGTTTTCCCTAATGAAGGGAGTGAGGGGTCTGTGCTTAGAACCATAGGGCAGCTGGACCAGCAGCTTCTTGCCAAGGAGGAGCATGGCTCATAGGTGCTTCCCAGCCAAGCATCTTTGGGGTGAGATGCTTGACCTCGCTTGCTTTACCCAGCCAGAAGGACCTGGGTGCAAACCCAATGCAAAACTCATCACTGTATCAAACTCAAGCAAGGTGACAGCTTGCTCCTGTATTCAAGGATGGCCCTGTGGAGCTGGCTGTGGATTTATGCCCAGAAAAGGAATTGATGTTGTTTAGACTTTTTTTTTCCCCTTTGTGTTCAGAGCTGTTTACTGACAAACATACTGGGAGGTATTAAAAGTAAACGTCGGCTGAAGACCAAGATGTGCTATCTCTATCTGAGGATGAGGAAAGCCACAGGAGATGTGTTAGAGTGGGAAAAAAATCACACTTTCTCTCTATTGCTTAGTTTTAAGGCAGAATAAGTTCATTTTCACCACTGACGGGGTCCCACATGGCCCTCGGATGACACAGAGCTCATGTTCTGTCTTTTCATATCTCCAGTATCCCAGTCCTGGGGCTTTCCATATTCCTGCCTTCCCTCCCAGTCAGTGCTGAGGTGCAGGGGGCTGCTTGCTCGGATGTCCCACTCCAAAGGACTCCAAGCTTCGGTGCCGGGACATCTGCCACCTTTACATAGTTAGTGAAGAGCTTTGGGATCTTTTGGAAGGAAAACAAATCCCCCCCCAATCAATCAGAGCCATTAAGCGGAAGGAAGCCCCGCTGAGCGCTGCTGAATTCCATTTGCTCATCACAGTGGTAGGGAAAAAGTGTGATGTTAACATGTTAAGAGAACTTCAGATATGAAAAAACAAAAGTGCTGCTTGAATTTTCATGCCTTTTTTCTTTTTTCACCCTTAAAGAAATCCCCTTTATGAGAAAGCATAACCTGAAAAAACCCTGCAATTAATTCTGAGAGTGGAGTCCATCACAAAACCAATCACGGCAAAGAAATAACCCCAATGCTCAGGCAACAGGAAGGGTGACAAGACACGTGGCCTCAGGATGGATGAGAAGGGCAGAAGAGGGCTATGGGTGGCATTTGCAGCTACAAGAGAGAGCAAAACCCAGCTTTAATGAGACAGCACTGGAGAGGGGAGAAGCGTGGCACATCCATCTGCTGCTTGGTGGGGAAAAGCAGCCCAGCATTGCTTTGCCATGTACCCAGAGGCTGGAAACAGCCAAGAGGAAGGAGAAAACGCAGGTTGGAGCCTTCAAGGCTGCTCCGGTGAACAGAGGTGCGTTCAGGGGTGGTGTGTAAGCCCCTGTTGCTGAGGATCAAACCTGATGCCCAGTCTTAGGAGCAGGAATCCTGGCCCTGTCAGGTTCCTCAGCCGGAGGTGGTTGTTTTGCCTTTGGCTGTACTAGAATCAATCAAGGCAAGACCCACATAGGACATTCTCCCAGATCCCTCCCCAGCTTGTCACACACTTTGTACTCCTCCTAACTGTAAATATGAAAACAGGGCTATTTGTATCTTTGACATTAATTGACTTCTCAAATTAATAACTCTTCTGTGTAAACAGGAACGCAATTACTGCTTTGTTGTGCTGACAGCAGATATCCAGCTGGAAGGAGTTGTTCCTACCAGCAAACTTGACTGTACTAATTAAGCTGTACGAACCTAACAGGAGGTGGGTCATGGTAACCTGTCCCCGGAGGTGCCTCCTCTGTTATTATCAACTGAGGCTGTTGCAAAGCCAGACCTGATTGTGTGCCTGTGTGTGCATGCTCCTGACTGCCAGGCAGGAGTGAGGAGTGGCTGATCACTGCCCTGGGCTGGGGGCATACCTGCTTGCTGTGAAATGTCTTTGTGCTGGCTTAGACATGAGCCCTCCTGGCCAACAATGCTCTCTTGTCCCAGAGCGTGATGACAACTCACCCTGTTTCATATACCCATATTTTTGTCTGCTTAGACCAAGAAACCTTTGAGAGAATCATCAGAGAATGGTTTGGGGTGGAAGGGACCTTAAAGCTCATCCAATTCCAATCCCCTGCCATGGGCAGGGTCACCTTCCACTCGAGCAGGTTGCTCCAAGCCCCTGTGTCCAACCTGGCCTTGAGCACTGCCAGGGATGGGGCAGCCACAGCTTCTCTGGGCACCCTGTGCCGGCACCTCACCACCCTAGGTACCCCTGGGTACCTATGTACCCCCAGTCAAAGCACCTCTGCTCTGGCCCCTTCTGAGCTCTGCTCCATGCTGTTGGGGTTAGATAGTCTTACAGCGGTTGCTTAAGGGTTACATGGAGACAGCAATGGAGTTGTATTGTTCATATCATAAAAGAGTATGCAAAAATAAAACCCTGAAAAAAAGGAATTTTCCCGTAATAGACTTTTCGCTCGGTGTGCTTTGCTCTTTATGTCCCCAAACAGATGGCTCCACCTGCTCGGCGCCAGGCCTCTTAATCCACTCCAAAGCACCAATGAATCTCTGACAGAGGACTTGCTGCATGCAGCAGAACATAGCAGACAGCCTAACGTGGAGGCAATTGCAGTCTCTCAACATGTAATAACATCATCAAGGTAAAAGCAGCATCAGGGAGCCATCAGAGCAAGGATGCTGGGAAGAGGACCGTGCCACCACAGCTCTGCGGGGATGAGGGGCTGTGTACAGCTCCAGCCATCACATCCTGCAGCCAGAGGACAGCAGAAGCCATGGGCATGAGCTAGAATGACCACCAAGCAGGGATAAACATGAGAGAGAGTGGAATAGCCACCAAAACGCACAGCCAGCAGCCACTTTACCTGTACTGGGTGACAGCAGGGTTGGCCTTGGCAGAACAGTGGAACTTCACAGTGTTATCCTCAAGCACCGGCTGTGGCTCCACAGACAAGTTCACCAGGGGTGGGTCTGCAAAGAGACAGAGACAGCCTGTAAGCAACACAAAGACATGATGCAGCAGCCCCATGCCTGCTGCCTGCCATGCTTCCGAGTCTGGAAAGCAGGATTTGGTCATGAGAAAACACGGTAAATGCACTGAGACTCCTTGACGTTGTGAAATAATGTGTAAGACAGGCTGGTGTCATGCACGCTGTGCTTGTCTTGGAGGGCTTCAGTAAATAAGACAGAAAGAGGAGAGACACACACCATTCAATGTAGCATTTCACTTCAAAAATGTTAACGCCGGCTCTGATTCCTGTTTAAGGAAATAAACTTGCCTGCTTTGAAAAGCTCCCATTTAATATCTCGCTGTGTAATGATGATCTTTTGTCTATCCGCTAACTTGAAAGTGGCATTTCTGCTCTTTCATCAGCCTAATCATCTCTGCCAAGTCCTTATTGGTGTCACAGGCCTCTCGGTTCTTCCAGCTGGTGCTGGTTTCTCTTCTTTTTACATGATAAGCATCAAAATGCTTCAGCAGCAGAAAAATTTGGGAGAGAACTGATGAAAGCAAGTGAGAAGTGAAAAGGGTGCAATGTTTGGATGGGGAATAAGAATATCCAGAGTTGTTTTCAATTTTCATGATGTCTGGGAGGGGGGTTTGGACCTCCAGCTTTAGGTTTTAAGGATAGGACCTCATTTGAGGGAAAAAGCAGAAAGAAACTGCCTTGTAAGGGCCACTCTCTCCAGTCCTGCATCTGGCTCTGGGGCAACAGCACAAGAGGGACGTGGAGCTGTTTGAGTGAGTCCAGAGGAGGCCCCGGAGCTGCTGCGAGGGCTGGAGCAGCTCTGCTCTGGAGCCAGGCTGAGAGAGCTGGGCTGGGGCAGCTGGAGAAGAGAAGGCTCCTGAAGGGGACACCTTAGAGCAGCTCCAGTGCCTAAAGGGGCTCCAGGAAATCTGGAGAGAAGCTTTGGACAAGGACGGATAAGGATAGGACAAGAGGGAATGGCTTTAACCTGGAAGAGGGTAAGTTTATGATACTGATGGGAGAATGGCGTGACTGTGACCTCTCTTTTGGGTACCACTTTACAAAGGTAATGACACTGGGTGAAACCTCACATGAATGAGGGATGAGGAAGAAAAGGTGATGCTGCCTGCAAAGCATCGGAAGGGTTGGCACTGGGAGAGGAGAGCAGAAAGTCTGTCCGTGTGCCAATCGAAAATAACAGCACCGAAAGCAACCCTGTGTTATTCCAGTCTCTCCCTGTGAGGTGTGGGATCATCCTTATGGCAAGGCTGGGGACCAAAGGGGAGTCTCCGAGGTGGCCTCAGCTCGAGTGAGATGGGAGAGGTAAAGGAAGTGGCTGGTGTTGTGCTGCAGGACCCCGGCGTGCTGCAGTGCCTCCTCCTCCTCCTCCCCACCTCATTAGGCCCCATGATATTTACCCAGCCAGAGGCAGGCTTTGTTGCAAGCAAAGCCACCTGCCTTCTCGCTGGGAAATGATGACGAGGAAATTATAGGTATTTTCAATTTACCCTAATTTCATTTTAAAATGTGCAATTCAAATGACAATAAAGATGGGCGCAGTTGGGAATATAAATGAGCTTCCCTCACCTAACAGCCCAGAGATATATAGTGGGCTCCTAATTCATTTGCAGGCATCCTGACACTTCCCTATTGTTATACAACAACAGCTAATCACCTTCCTTTGTTAAGTATGAATCACACTTCTCTTTAGGAGCTTCCCCATTGTTTGATGGTTTAGTAGCTGTGCCTAGGATTTACAGAGGAGCCTCTTTGTATTAAAATGAGCCCCGCTCCCTCCTGCACTCAAAATTAAACAAAAAATAGAGATTAAAAGGCAGAAAAAAACCACAGCAAAGGAAATGAATTGAAGTCTTTGATCTTGCCTTTCAAAAATGGTATTGGGCTTTCTAATATTGTGGTAGCTCCCTGTGAGGCGGCGGGTGCCGTGGGTTAGCGTGGGTTTGTGTGTGCCAGTGTGTTTTGGGAGAGTTAAAAGGGGGAAAAAGACACAAATTGTAACTCATCAGAATGTAATTCCACTCGGTTACAATTATAATTCCTGCCTGGCTTCTTGTAATTAATTTGAATGATGGAATCAGACAGAGCCAGCCTACAGGAGAGCGTGCATGCAAATGGCTTATATGCCCAGGTACCAGTATACCCATGAGCATCGCCCCTGGGGACCAGCATCACTCCTCATGTGCAGCCAGTGAGGAACCAGAGCAAACCCTCAGCTCCTGCTGTTTTAAACTAGCCCCTGGGAAATGGTTGCTGGGATCATGGGCTGAGCATCATCTTCCTCTCCTCTATGGATGCCCAGAGAAGCCCTTCCAAACCTGTACCCTGGATCCAACAGCAGCTTGTGGACCAAGTGAGGAGCTGGAAGAAGACTGAGATGCCTCTTCAGGTCTGGGCTTTCACACTCCCCACGGGGAAGGACAACAGGGAATCAAACACTAATGCTGCGAGGACGAACACAGCAGGATGCAATGATGCTGCCCTCACTTTGCCCATCACCCTGGTCCACTTCCCTTTTCCTTTTGCCACCTCCTGCAAAAACATGCAGATGCAGATAAATGCCTTCTTGCCATGAGAGGAAGAGGTGTGAAAATGAGGAACTGCACATGTGTGTGTAGAGGCTTGGAGCAAATGGCTCTGGATAAGCAATAACCCCGCTCCTCCCCAGCCCAGAACGCTGGGTGTGTATTTCCACAGAGCCACTGGGCCCTGGCACTATAAATAGTTTATGGCATACAAACTATTAAACATGATTTTAATCCCACTTGTGATGTTCGGTGCATAACTCACAGGAGGCTGACTTTGATGTGGCTGGTAGAACAGAAATCACATTGAACAGATGTTCCAGCTGGAGTCGCTTAGTGTTTCCATTACAGACCCTGCTCGGGGTTGGGGTTTTTCAGCTGCTTTTTTCCTTTTTCTTTGTGGAAAGGGAGGCTTTTATGACTCAGCTATTTCATTGCTCTAAGATGCCTGCATGAGATTGATGGGAGCCAAACTGAAAGGGGTTGTTCTCTCCCACCACGCACATACACCCAGCATAGGAAACACCCCCCACCCTGGCCTTTCCTTGCTGCCTGTGAGTGTTTTTGATGTTCTTTTGGGTCACAAAAGAAAGCAAAAGGAGAAGCAGTGATTTACCATGCTGCTG
Organism: Nestor notabilis; assembly: GCF_000696875.1. Lineage (NCBI taxonomy): Eukaryota > Metazoa > Chordata > Aves > Psittaciformes > Psittacidae > Nestor > Nestor notabilis. The sequence goes on along the minus strand of NW_009924218.1, from coordinate 30,127 downwards.
CTTCCTGGGAGGGATTATTTTTGGTTCCCTGGGATTATTTTGCAAGGCCACCTCTTTCAAACCTATGGTGTGAACAGCAGAGGTGGAGACGTGCAGGCTCCAGGGTGAAATGTTGGCACTGGGAGAGCTGCTGGGGAGGAGAGGCAGGGGGTTGGAACTGGGTGAGCTTTAAGGTCTTTCCAACCCAAACCAGGCTGTGATGCTATGAAGAAGAACCTCCTCTCACCACCCAGGTGGTGCAGGGGGGTACCTTGCGTTTGCAGCCAGCCTTGCCCAAGACAAGAAATGAGTGGACCAGATAATTTTTTCTTAAGAAAAGTAGGACCTTTAGCTCATTGCAAAGTGAATGCAGCCAGGTTGGGAAAGAAACCTAATGGACTGGACAGCAGCTGAAGCACTCTCTTGCATCCAGGATGAAATCCATCCCACTGCAGGCTGGTTAATCCATCTTGGTATTTTTCTATCCCTCCATCACCCATCCAGCACTGGGAAATTGATATCCTCATTAGATCCCATTAAGAACAACATCCTTTTAATAGCTGGATAGGATATTATTATTGTTGCATTCACAGCATGGAGTATCTAATGGCTCGGAGTGGAAATTGGTGCTCTTTATTGGGTGCTTCTCTTTTCAGAGCAGATTCTACCAGGCTCAGGGATGCAGCTCACGTCTCCTGCCCCGCACTGTACAGCGCAGTGTAATGATGTCTTGGGCTTCACGTTGTCTGTGCGGATGCATGTGCGTCTCCAGCTATTGTAACTGTTTGCAGGCTGTGAAATAACCCATGCTATTATCTCATTTTATCTGGCCAGCTCTGTCAGGACATGCTATCCAGCGACCCAAGAGCCTGTTAATCTTCCGGCAGCAAAAGCTGGAAGTCTTAAATGCTGAATTTTCTGCTGTGCTCAAGTTTGTTCAGCCAGTTTTAATTGGGCTCTGGAAAGCAGCTGGCATGCTAATATTGAACACCCTGCATTTGCAAATTGTTGGTAAATACAGCTGCAGGGATTGCGTGTGCAAATGAAGCCCTGCTGGAGCGAGGTCGGGATGAGCCCGGGAGCAACAGCTATTGCAGAGGAGGAGGGAAGAGATCTGTGGGGTTTGGAGAAAGGAAGGTTTTGCTTCGTGGGTTTACAGTAAAGGGTAAATGATGCGGCTTTCGCCACACACATGCCCCCATCAGATAGTGACTGATGCTGGATTTCACGGAAGGGAGACTTCCCACCCGTTAGGTGTCTTACATGCTATCTTAGTGGAGAACAGCATAAAGAACTTTGTGTTGAACAGCCTGTGACACTGGAAACATGCTGTTGTGTACCAGAAGCCTTAATGGGCCTTATCTCTGCTACTGGTCATATCTAGAGATGCTGCTTGTGCAGCCAAAACCATTCCCTGCTCCAGAGACACCAGGGGGTCTGGATCACTTGGGCCACATGCATGCTGCATGCCCAGAGCATGGTAGCTGGGGCTGCTTTTGCTTCAAACCATGGACACAAGACACAAAAGCTGGGAACAGCCCATCCCTGGGGTGTTCGTGTCTGTCTGGTGCCCCAGGGACTTTGGGGATGAGATCTGTCTCTGACTGCACTGTATCAAGGTACCAGTAAACGAAACGCCCAAATCCCAGCATCCCACTCCTGGCTGGAGTCAGATCCATGCAGGCAGCCCTGTGGAGAGAGCAGGGAGGTTGGGAGCACCCAGTACCCTGAGGTAGCTCAGCCAGCCATGTACTCACGCTGGATATCAATGGTGACCGAGGTCTCCTTCCCACTGGGAATGGCTTTGTTAGTAGCACGGCAGACGATGCTCTCCCCATTCTCAATATCAGAGGGGGCGATGAAAAGGGTGCTCATGATGCTCTCCCTCTTGCCATCACGGAGAAGTGTCTGTGGGGGAAGAAACAGGGATGAGAAGAGGCAGTTTCCTACAGAGGAGGGCCCCTTCCCCTGGCCAGGCTCTGCACACACAGAGCCAGGCTTAGCCAGGCAGTGCTTCCTGCAATAACAATTCCTCTGGCTGGAATCTGCCAAGAAGCCTTTGGGGAATAGCATAGACAAATTTCACTGCACTTCCCTGGGAATTGGGCATTTAACTCCCATCTGCTTCCCTCCAGCCCTGCTGTGCCTTGATCTGGCAATGCCAGCTCCAGCAAGACACATATCACCCACTGTCCCAGGAAAGGGGAAGACAGGGGACAGAAAGGACAACCAGCTTCTTGATCCTGCTGCCACTTTCTATGCCAGGGGAGTGTAAAAAGCTCCTAGGCCGCTTTAGTTAGCAATGAAGAGTGATGCCAGCTGCCAGCAGCACGGGACTGATCCTGACCACGGGTCCCTGGATGCCATGTAGCAGTCCAGCCCATGTCAAATCATCACCACTCTGGCTCACTTTGTGCTGGGAATCACTGCAATGGGGACCTGAGGATGCCAGAGATCCAAAACCTTAGGGCTGGTACAGCAGTGGTTAACCAGCTCTATCTGCTCAGCTTTAGCACCTTGTTTCTTCCCTGGACTTCTTGCCTTTATTGGGAACCCCGGAGCCCTCCTAATTCTCCTCAGTTCTTACAGACTGCGGTCACATCACCTTGTAGCCCTGTCTTTGGTAAACAAAACCAATCGAGTCCTGGGAGGCTTGAGATGTTGCATTGGTTTAAATCTTTTAATCAATCTCTGGACTTTCCTCTGACCTCTCTCTGGTTTATCAACATCCACCGGGGTCCAGAAATGCCAGAAACACAGCTTTTCCCAGACGCTAGTAATAGCCCATGGATACACTCATCCTGTAACTATGTATTTTGGCTCCTGCCAGGCAGTTTTCCTCTCTAAGTCTGTATCCTTCAAGTTTCCTCCTCCCCATGTAAGCCAAGTGCTTCATTGAATTACAGGCATGCGGCAGCAAGACTAAAGCTTTCACCACCTGGGTTCATCTGTACAGGTCTGCACTTCTCAGGCACACTCAGATTGGATGGGGCTTTGAGCAACCTGGTTTAGTGGTAGGGGGCTGGAACTGGATGAGCTTTCAGGTCCCTGTCAACCCAAACCAGTCCATGATCTATGATGGAGAGAAACTGTCACTGCAATCAGCCCAGAAGGTGGGGAGAAGCAGGACCAAGGCCTATCAGCAGATGATTGTCAGGGCCTGATTGCACCAACAGTGCTTAATTCCCCTGATGAACCCCATCTGAGGACTCTACCCAAAAGCTCTTTACCCATAAGCCCAGGAGAAGTATTTAAGCTCCAGCTCTAGCTTAGGCCCTGCTTTAGGGGTGGTGATGTGGACTGGGTTTCTTGGCTTACCTCCAAGCCTGCCTCATTATTATAGACATTCTGGAGACTGCTGTGCTGTAAATGACCCTTCTATGACCATCAAACCTGCTCGAATGCTGTGCTTTTGGTGGTAAGATTGCTCCCCTGAACTTGCTTTATTGTCCCCCTATGTATCCTTCCCTTGTAGAACAGCCTCACTTTTGGTGCTGAGGATGTAGTGGACCCCAACCTTGTGCAGGTCCTTCCCCTTGTAGTGTCCCTCAGAATCCAAACCCTGCAGGATCCCATAATACCCTGTATGGCTATAGGGACCATTCCCTGACTCCTTCAACAGGGATAAGGGCATGTATGTGGGTTTGCAGACAGTGAGATGTGTTTGTGGAAGGGTCTCATGGAAAACCCTCCAGAAAGCCTAGAGATTCAGCCCCAGAAACTGAGGTTCTCCTGATGCCAGGAAGAGGGGATGATGCTTCCCTCATGTAGAACAGGACTCTCTTCCCCTCCCATCCTTGAAAGCTGCTTAAAATGCCATGGAAGTCTCTGTACTGCATGAGATGGAGCTGCAGCCTGAAAAGCTCTGCTTTAGAAAGTGTTTTTCTGTGGGAAAGATAAATAAAGGAGGAGTGATCTTCCTTCCCTGCTACCCATCACTTGTGGGGCTGAAAGAGGAAGGGCTCCAATGTTGGCTCCCCAGGGCCAGGTCTGAGCAGTCTGCAGTGGAGAGGAAAGCTTGGGATGAACAGAATCAGTTATAAACAACTGCAATGGCCTGGGTTTTAATTAATTCCACTTGATGGGAGAGAGGGAGAGGTCAGTTCTCTGTAGCTTTAATTAGTGCTGCCTCTTGCATTGCACACAGGGAGATGGGGCAAGTCCCCCTCTGCTTGCACCCACCAGCTCTAAGGAAGCAGCTCAGCTTCATCTGAGCTATCCGTGTGCTCTGCAGTGTGATAGGGAGGAGGAGGAGGGTGTTCTGGCTCCTCTGCTTCTCCAAGCAGATTGGGGTGGTGCTGGAATGAGGCTGGATGGAGGCTTTGCAGTGCTAGCAGAGGGTGAAATGTTTATTAACAGATCTTTAGGAGCTGGAGAGGAATGCCTTTGACTCCTGGCTTTGAAGTTTTCTTGCATTTACAAATGGCTGCAAACTGACCCATTTTATGCCTCCAGTTTTGTTCTTTAGGATTTTCCATTAGAAATGTCAAGTGTTACCGAATCTTTAGCACTTACCAGACATCAGGCGCCTATAAAGAGGAGCACATGTGGGTACCCGTTCTGTATGCTGTCGATTGCTCTTTGATGTTTTCCTTTATGACCCAATAAAGGCTTTCCATTTAAATTAAAAAATGCCAACAACCCTGATCATCTGTCATGGAAAATTGCAGTTGGAGGAGGGGACATATGTCACTGCAGCTGCCTTTCCATCCAGAGGTTCTGCTACAGCCAAGGCCAGGCCAGTGTTGGCTGTGTGGTGCTGTATGCAGCATTAACACCACAGCCAGGTGGAATTCTGGGGGGAGAAAAGGGCAAGCCAGGCAATTGCAAGCTATTAGAGGGTAGAAAAAGCCAATCAGATTCAAATGGGCTGTTTTCCTCCCAGGTTCTCCATTGAGAAGGTTGCATGGGGTGATGTACAGTGAGAATCTCAGCTCTGCACACTTGAAGGTGCTGCCCTAGATCTTTTGGAGCTGTGTGAAGAGCAGTGTCACGCTACACCTTTCTGAAGCAAGGGAAGAACACAGCCTTTGTTCCCAGCCCTGTCCCACCTCACCTTGGAGTAGGTGGCTCCATTGATGACTTCTCCTTTCCGCATCCAGATGATGGAGGCTGCTGGCTTGGCATTGTCTGCATGGCAGGTCAGGTTGAGGGGGTCTCCTGCTCTCAGGCTGATGATGGGACCCCCCATAATGACAGGATCATCTGGAGGAACTGCAAGGAAATAGGACAGAGGAGACAGCGTCATTTGGTAGCATTAAACCAACCTTCCTGGGGTTACCTGTGGGGTCTGGGCTGCTGGAATTGGACTGTGACCTCTCAGCCTCTGCAGCTGGCTTTGATGTGGCTGTGGCAGCTTCCAACCCATCTCACCATGTTATATCTGGCCTTTTGCTGCTCATATGAAAGCTCTGCCGCAGATCTGAACTAAAGCCTCAAACTGGCTGAAGTTTTACAGGGGGCATGTCATGGGTGGCTGCCTGAGCTTTGCAGTAATATGAAGGGTCAAGCTTATGGTAGAGAAACACAAGAGCTATAAAATACTCAAAAATGCAGGATGTCCCTGAGCTGCAAACTGTTCTTCTATTCCTCCCCAGGTAACTATAACTGGCTGCTGCTGGACATGAGGGGCTTTGCTCTGACCCCTGTTCCTCTGACTGCAACCTGGGAGGTAGGTAAGGGTGATATGGGAGGTGCAGGGAGCTGGGTTTGGACTGTTCCCTGTTGAACTCAGGGGGAACAGCTTCTATGGGCATCAGGAGCATTGTCTCCGGCTGCCTTTGAATAGGGCTCTGCTGGCAGCACTCTGTTGTGGTGGGAAGGAGGAACCCCTGAGCACTCCCTTGCTCTGCTTTGATTTCCCTGTTGCTTTCCCTCATTGTCTGTGCTGTCTCACTGCACAAAAGGTTGTGAAACTCCTCTCATTCAGCCAGACTCCCTCTTGCCATGATGAGTCTTTTAAGCATGTTTCCCCTGTGAAAGCTGGTTTTGCCAGGAGTATCAAGGAGATGTTTAAGATCTCATCGTTCCTTTCAAACCACCTCAGCCTGACAGTCTGTGTGAGGCTGCATCCTCATTACAGGACATGGCTTTGCTGGTATTGCACAGCCTCTGGGACATGTTTCCAGAGACAAGGAGGGATGGAAGCAGGGATGAGTGGTACGTAAGCATGGTCTCCTGTGACTAGTTTGTGAAGCCTGGCATCTCCAAACAGCCCATGTGTGATAAAAGATGGGAAATTCAGCTGGTGAGAGGGGAAAGAGCCCTTCTCCATTAACCCAGTTGGGTCTGCTGTAGCCAAGACCCGCTCTGAAGAGAGATGATAGATCTGTACATTTCAGTCTAGTTTCTTAGAACCAGATCCTTTGGGAAACCAAATGCTGTCATTGCTACAGATGTGTTGCCCACCTACCTCATGGCCTGTTTAGGAGCTCTTGGGGTACATGTGGCACTTGGAAGCCAACCAAAATGTAGAGGGGACAGTGGGAAGGCATCCCTGTTGCAACCCCTCTTTCCTAAGCAGAAGAGCTCATGTTAGCGAAGGATGTAGGAAGAAACTGCTGCTTCACACCCAGCTCGCACACCGCCTACCCTTCAGCATCCCCACCAAGGGGACGCACTGGGGCAAAGCAGAGCTGCTTTGGTCACAAATCAGCACATCTTACCCCTCCCTCACCATGCAAAGTGTGTCAAAACTAGCCAATGACCCCTCTGAACCCCCCAGTACATATCTGCTTCAGCTCTTGAGCTGCCCCTGTGTTTTAGCTGGTTGAGAACCATTTACAGACCCCTCTCTGACTCTTCCAGATGAACTGGGGAGCTGGGAAGGGATTATGTTGTGTGACAACTGGAGGTGGCTGCCTGCATCAGCCCGGGATTTGTAGGCAAGGCAGATGTGCTGGTTGCACACAACGCCGGTCACACACGCGTCTGCCAAACGCTGTGAGTAATGGGATTTCTCAGCTCAATGGGTGGAACCCAGGGACTGGAGGCAGAAAAGCTTTTCTACATGGATCCAAAATGTACTTTTTCAGGCTACAAGGTTGGAAAAAAAGAGTGAAAATCTGCTTGGGGTTGGCTGAAATGTGTCAGGCCTGAAATATGAAAATGTGAAGAAACCTGCTTCATTCTGCTGCTATTTAACTATTATTTTCACTTTAAGAATTCAATGGATGAGTTTAAACTGTTTAAGAAAACCCCCAAACTGATATTTTTTCAATATTTGTTCACCTCGCTGAAGCTATTAATTGAATTTGACCTCAGCTTGTAAAATATTGGAAATTCATCTTGTGGAGCAGGGGAAAAAAACAGCCCGTGAGCTGTTCTCTCTGAAGAGCAGCCTGAAATTAAATGAAGGGAAACTTACAGTAGGAAGTTTAATATTCCTGACTGATGCCCTGCAAGCGGCTAGTCATTGGGTGACATCTGAAGGCCCTCAAAGCAGTCCTGCTTGTCCCTTAGTTGCCTATGAAACCTAGGGGGCATCATGGGACAACCTAATGCAGATGGACATCATGCTGTTTGCCTTGTGCCAGAAAACCTTGTTTTCTAAGCTACTGTTTCATTCCTGTTTCCTCTTATTGGGTTAGCAGCAAGACTTGGGGAGCTGCTTGAGGAGGACAGAGAATGAGCCCTGATTACATCTTCCCAAGTAAGTGGTTATTATCCCCTAGTTATTCATGTAGCCATGAATTATGGATGGTCTCCAGACTCACTAACCAGGGGACCTGGCTGGGAAGGAGAGGGGCTGATGAATAGGAAGCAGCAATGTCTCTCAACAGCTCTAACTCCTGCAAAATGAAGGGGGGATGTATTCCTTCAGCATCCCCCCACCCCCCAACTCCAGCCTGGAAAGGAGGAGGAGGAGGAAGGGAAGAATGGAAGATAAAAAGGGGAGATGAAGAAAGAAGGGAAAGTGAGAAGCTGGTAGCATGGAGCCATGATCCATTATTCATCCACTGTGCTCGCAGGATTGGTTATTATTATAAGACATCACTACAGAACCTGGTCTCCTAATTTTTAATCACATAGATGTAGAAGCACCAGCTTTTCTGATTAATACAGGGATATAAATAGGAAGAGCTGTTTGAGGTTGTGTGTCGTTATTCCTGACAGCAGAGAAAACAGAGTTAACCTTTACATGCCTGAAAAGCTCAAAAAGAGAGTGAAAGAAGTGATTCATGATGGCTCAAGCCTGCAAGAGTAGGAATAAGCCAGAGAGATGGATGACATGCAGTTGCTTATGGGGTGGAAGCCCAGAAAGATTATCCCTTAACGGACCTTATCACAGAATCATCATAGAATGGTTTTCCACTAGACCAGGTTGCTCCAAGCCTTCTCCAACCTGGCCTTGAATGCTGCCAGGGATGGGGCACACCTGTGTCAGTGTCCCACCACCCTCAATAGGGAAGAATTAGGGTGAGAGCCCCCAGCAGGTCTCCTGCTCCTCTCAGTGCACTCAGGACCTCAACTGGAGAACTGATCACTGCAGGCAGAACTCTAAAGAAATAATGACAAGCTGCTCTCCATCACCCTCCCGTTTCCTGTCCAAACACAGGCTTGCTGACCATTCTAAACCAGCCTTGGCCAGGCATTAATCTGCTCTCTGTAGCTGGGGGCTGTGTGGATGAGGAAGGACAGCCTGGGGTCTCTGCTCCTTGCTCTCCACGGTGCTCTGGGAGAAGCATGCTTTCTATCAGCATTAGGAAATACAAATAAATGAGTGGTGCTCTTGGGCTGTGCATTCAGCAACTCCCTAAATTAGTTGGCTAGTTAGAGGCCTTCTTACACACAGACCCACCCTGCAATGCTTAACTGCATGATTCATCAATGAGACCATGCAGAATTAGTCAGGGCTGGACTAATACCCCAGGCTAACACTGCACTGAGAAAGAACACAGGTGGCTCTAAATGCTCCTGGCATCCAGGCTGCTTGAGACAACAGGATCCTCCAGCAGTCAGTTCCTGGAAGTGGAGGAAAAAAGCCCTCCAGCCACCAGTACTTCTTCCCTAATTAAAGCTAATGGCTTGTTGTTGTTGTGGCTGGTGCCTTCTTGCTGCTGGGTTTGTGTAACCAGCCTCTTCTTGGGACAGTGTTAGGAGATTCAATGCCATGTGCTCGCTGCTGGGCTGGAGAGGCAGATAGTGAGTAGCCCTAAGGATTGCTGTGAGCCATGTATCTGCAGGTAACATTCAGCTGACATTAGGCTCAGCCCAAGTGAGGAATGAGATCCCCTGGGTAAGGCATTGCTCATCTTCCCTACAGGGTCATAGAATCACAGAATAGTTAGGGTTGGAAAGGACCTTAAGATCATCTAGTTCCAACCCCCCTGCCACGGGCAGGGACACCTCGCACTAAACCATGTCACCCAAGACTCCATCCAGCCTGGCCTTGAACACTGTCAGGGATGGAGCATTTACACCTTTTTTGGGCAGCCTGTTCCAGTGCCTCACTGCCCTCACAGTAAAGAACTTCCTTAGATCTAACCTGAACTTTCCCTGTTTAAGTTGGAACCATCACCCCTTGTCCTATCACTGCAGTCCCTAATGAAGAGTCCCTCCCCAGCATCCTTGTAGGCTGAGGCACTCGAGGGCCTGGGTCCATTCTATATGTATGTTAAGAGAAAAGTGACCAGAAGATGCTCTTGGTGATCACATAGTGCTACAAACAATTGGAATGTGCTTCCTAGCCCCAAATCTGACAGTCTAAGTGCAGACCAAAAGCATCCCCAGCACTCCACAGCGGTTTGCTAACAGTACTTGGGCTGGCTGTCTTCCAGCAAGCTGGCACTCAGAACACAAAGCCCCATGGAGATGATGATGATGAAGACATGAACAAGGGTATGTTTGCTCCTGTGTTTTGACTGTGCAGTAAGGAAGCACTGGGGACCCCAGGGAGGCAGCCTGAAGGGATTCAGTTGACCCTCTCATGCAGAAAGGGTGGATCTGGAAGCTTTGCTCTGGTGCAGTGAGGTGTTTGTGTATTCAGACATCGCATCCTGGGCTTGTCAGAGAGGCATGTTTGCCTCTTGTAGACAAGTCAAGCTTATGAGGGCATCACAGTACATGTGCTCTGGCTGACTGTACCCAGGCACTGCCCTCATCTGCAGGCAGCTGCTTGCTGCTGGGAGTATCTGCAATACAAAGAATGCTTTCCTTTCCAAATCCAATCTGTGCTCCACGCTGGGGCATCCCAAGTCTGGGTTTGATGGCTGGTTAAGGTGCTTGTGAAAGAGGCAGGATTTAACCTGCAGCCTCTGTGCTCTCCTTATGTCCTGCTCCAAAATGGACCTTCCACAAGCGGTCAACACAGCAAGGGTGTGACTTTGACACTAAGCTTGGTGTTAATGATGTTCAGCAAAGTGACAAGGTAATAAGCTGCTGTATCATGCCTGTGCTCCACCTGGGACTGGCATGTCCTCTCCTGCTTGATTCCTGCAGGAAACAGCCTCCTCTTCGCACCCAATGTCTGCTTTCCCTGCCAGTCTTGGAGGTGTTTTACAGAGGTGCTGCTCCACAAGATGCTCTGGGGGGGGGGGTTGGCCACACTTGTGGATGTTGATCTTGGCTTGGGATAGGCAGAAGACCAAAGGAAAAGAGCAGCTTTCCTACCAGGTGAGATCAAGAGATTGGCTTGTTTAATTTGGGAAAGTGAAAGCTGGGAATCTATGACTGGTTGAAGCAAAAGAATTGGGGAAGGTTGGGAGAAAACAAGGGGAAAAGCAGGAAAACTTGGACACTGGGGGAGAAAGAAGGGGCTGTGTTTGATCAAGCACCTAAGATAGCTTCACAAGAGGAAGGAAAGGGGCTAGAAAACAAAACTGCTTTCAGGCTGGAGCTTGCTGCACTGGATAAGAGAATCCCCTTATAGGGATTGTGTTTCTGGCAGCAGTTTTCCAGCAGACTGCCTAGGGTCTCACTGTATTATCAAGCCTGAAGGCTATAAATTGTGAGGGCCTAAAGCACTGCAGAGCAGCTTACAGCTACATGAATGTTCAGCTTTTTCATTTATCAGGACTTCACACATTTAGGATTCAGATTTCCAGCAGCTCTTCAGAGCTAGGAAGGATATAAACAGGCTCTTAGGTTTTGTCCAGCACTTTAAAGGCTGAGATTTCACTGTGTCTGAGTGCTGTCACGGGTTATGTTTTTTCAGGGCAGCATTAACTGGAGACATGGCAAGTCTGTGGGGCTTGGGGAAACCTAATCCTGGACTGCAATCACACCTTCCCCTCAACTATCTTGATGCGCATCCATTCTACATTTCCCCTTCCCTGTGCAATTAGGATCGCAATCCCGTTGCTTTGGTAGGTAAGGAAAAAAGGACAACACAGAGCAAGTGGTCTGAGTTTGCAAACGGAGTAGTCACAGGGCTGAGTCCTGACTCCAGCTTGTAATATTCCCCCTCTAAGCACAAGTGACCAGATATTCCTTTGCATTCTGCATCGAAACCTGGAGCCCATTCCTGCCTGCAGGCTGCTCAGCAGGATGAGGCTCAACTCTTCTGCAAGGGAAACAACCAGTATCCTTCCCTATACAAGGCAGGCTGAAAAGCATCCAGTCCATGCTGTGCACTGTCAGTTAGAGAGGCCATGCTGGCTATGGGGTGAGCTCTGGCACTGCTTCAGAGCACACGGCCCCCCTCCTGTGTGTCACCAGCCTCTGTTCCTGCTGGGATTGGCATGGGATGGAAGGATGGTTGGTTGGAGGATGCCTGCATGACTGGCACCCTTCCTGCATCTGTCCCATGCCAAGCCCTGGCAGGGTCACCCACCCTTAGAAGGCAATTGCATTGTCTGTGCAATACAGATGAGCCTTAAACTGCCCTGGAGTCCTTGCTTGGCCAGGGGTGAATAGAAGAAGGAAGATGCCTTTTCCTGGGGGAAAAGGACCTTGGGGTGCTGATGGAGCTGAACACGAGCAGTCTGTGCCCAGGCAGCCAAGGCCGCCAATATCATCCTGGCCTGTATCAGCACCAGTGTGGCAGGAGGATGAGGGCAGGGACTGTCCCCCTGCACTGGGCACTGGTGAGGCTGCACCTCGAATCCTGTGCTCAGTTCTGAGCCCCTCACTTCAAGAGAGACATTGAGGTGCTGGAGCGGGGCCAGAGAAGGGCAAGGAGCTGGTGCAGGGCCTGGAGCACAAGTGTGATGGGGAAGGGCTGAGGGACCTGGGGGGTTTAGTCTGGAGAAGAGAAGGCTCAGAGGGGACCTTATCACTCTCTACAACTGCCTGACAGGAGGATGGAGCCAGGAGGGGGCTGGTCTCTGCTCCCAAGGAACAAGGGATGGGACAAGAGGAAATGGCCTCAAGCTGCACCAGGGCAGGTTTAGATGGAGCTGAGGAACAATTCCCTCCCCAAAGGGTGCTCAGGCATTGGAACAGGCTGCCCAGGGCAGTGCTGGAGGCACCATCCCTGGAGGTGTTTAGAAGACATGCAGCTGTGGCACCTGGGGACATGGGTTAGTGGTGGCCTTGGCAGTGCTGGGACAATGGTTGGACTTGATCTTAAAGGTCTTTTCCACCCTGGTTGATTCTACATCTATAGGTCCTCCGTCCCCTGTGTCCAGCCTGCTGCTGCCCTGCTGCTGGGGCTTTGCTGCCTCATTCCTCTCTCTGACCCAAGGGAGCTGAGCCTGGACAGCCTGAGAAATGCAGGGCATGTGCGGATGCCCTGGGAGAGGCGCCTGAGTGCAGCAAGTGAAGGAGGAGAGGAAGTGGATGTGAACAGCACAGCCTGGGGAAAAACACGCTGAAAAATAAATCAAAGGAAACAAGGGGAGCAGGGAGAAAAATAGCGATGAAAGTTTAAATAGTGCATCTCTTCCCTGGGCCTATTTGTCTTGTGGTACTTCTGTGTGTGTGTGTCTGAGCTGCAGCAGTGATGCTTCCTCCTCTCCTTCCCAAGCAGACACAGGGATGCTACTCTGGCAGGAGAGAGGGTGAGAGCCCAGCACCCAAAGCAGCCTGCATCCCTGCTTCCCTTTTGTCCATCTGCAGCTGGGGTGCATAGACCCTCACAAACTGTTATAATGCTTCCCCAAACCTGTTTTTTCCCCTATCAGTTTACTCTATTTGCATCCAGCCACTGAAAGTCCCACATGTTCCAGATTGCTTCGGGTCAGCAGGATAGAATCAGGTCCTGCTGGAGAATGTAGATTCTAAAGCTAAAGCTTTGCCTTCATTTAACTGCAGCAAAGCTCTGCCTGGACTTGCCAGCTCAGCTCCACTTTCCCACTCTGCCCAGGAGGGGCTGATCTTGCCCCACCAAATCCCTCTCCAGCTCATACGGAGCACAATCACTGTAATACTCTTTGCTTTTACATGCTTTTTCTCTTTCTTCCTTCTCTTTTCCTCAAAGGCCACAGCTTTCACATGTGTTCCCCATTCAACCATACCTGCCCCACAAAGCACTCCTGCATTTCTCAGTTCCAGCTCAGTGCTGGAGAAGGATGCACAAACCTGGATCTGGCTGCTGGAATTTGTCACCAAGGAAGCTGGGAATAGGAATAGGGTGAGAAAAGACAAGACTTTAGGCCAGGCTGGGAACACCCCCCCCCCAGCATTGCCTATACCTAAGATGTGAGATGTTACTGCCATTTCACAAATGTATGTTCAGTTATTGCTATGGTTTTGATGTTCCCACTCTTTGCACATCCAGGGCAAGGATGAAGATGTTTCACCCATTCACTTTGGATGAGGAGGAAAGTGGTGTGCAGGGGTTTGAGATGGCAGCACTGCCCATGCTGCTCTCCATGGACATGTTGGATTAGACCCACCAGCTACTGGGAAAGCTCCTATCCCGCCTTTGCAGCTTGGCAGCAATGGCAAGAAGATCTCCTCACTCCACAGATACATGCTCCCAGGCACTGGTCTTCAGCACAGGTTGAGTGTGGAGGGATGGAGAAGCTTCCAGGACCTGTCGGGGAAGGATATGGGCTAATGGGGAATCGGGTAAGGATGCAGGGTGTTGCTTACAGCCCGTCTCTATGCTGTGGCTGTTGGAAACTAAGTACAACCATGTCTGATGTATCCCTTTGCAGCACCTATCAGACCCAGCTAATACTTCTCTTTGCAGGTCAACAATTGGAAGTCCTTGGAGATCCCACTTTCCTAAGTGGGAATGGGCTATGTACAGCATTCATCAATGCTCCTTCCAACCCCTGTCAGGGGAGATTCCTGCTCAGATCCCTGCCTGTGTTGCTGTGGAGGAATCCAGGGCAGCTCACGCCAGGGAGACTCACCAGGGAGATGGAAATACAGCACTTAGTGTTATGAGACAAGGATGGTGCGCGCAGGGGTAAGCTGGGAGTGGGGAGCTTTGATCTGGGTACCAGCCAAACCCTCCTGGGTGGAAGATGCCATCAGAAATAACAAATGAATGCCTTAGGAAGAGACTAATTCCCTGCTATGCCCCAGATCTGTCAGTGCTACTCTTCACTCTCATCTCCCCAGTACTGCACCCATACAGAGCAGCTGGACCCAAACTCATTGTAGCATCCAGCATGGGGGCTAGCACAGGCTAGAACACACTTCTTGCCCAACACAAATGGCCTGAGCCTCTTACACAGCCTCTCACTCCCCAAATCCTTCTGCTGTTGTGCTGGAGAAGGTCCTAAGCCCATTCCCACCACGGGACAGCAGGATTCCTGTGGCATGCCACGTAACCAGCTGCTAAATAAGCCCTATTGTGGCTTTCCTGGTGGAAAAGTGTAATTGCAGCCTGATACTCTGCCCCAGCAAACAAGGAACAACCCCTCCAGCTCTATTTTAAGTGCTGTGCACAACATTTAGAAATCAAGCAAATGACCCACTGATGATGTTATCTAGACACGTCCCATACGAGGCTTTCTAAATGCCAGATATGTCCCTACATTGCAGAGGTCACTGCTCTCTTCCTTCAGCAGCAATAAGGGTTGAGCAAATCATTAGGGATGAATCCAGCAACCATCAGAGGAGTTGGATCGATGCGCTGCAATTCGTTATCTACAACAGTGGTGGGGACACATGTTAAAGAAAACCAAACCCAGCTCTTCCAGGATGGAGCACGATCAATCACAGCGTTCCCAGCATTGACATGTGTCTGGGTTTAGCCTGGCTCTGGTTATCAGACAGCAGCACAGCTCCATTGCCCTATGGAAAAGGTTCAGCCTTGCAGATGCAAACTTTGCATGCCCTTGCCTGCCCTCCTGTCCCACTGAGACACCTCTGAGACCATTTATCCTTGCATAAGATCCCCTTTCTGAGATAAATTACACCAGTCTTTAAAGTTCTGGTCAGAGGGAATTCCCCCAGAGCTGCTGCTTGCACTCAGGTCCCCTCTTTGAAGGGATCCCCACGAAGCCAGACCTGTTAGTACAACTGTATAGGAGTAGAAAAATTTGGCTGCAATGGCATGAATCCTTCCTGGTGCCTGCTTAAAGCAAATAATGAACCTATAGGTAGAACCTTGATGGGTACACAAGAGGGTAAATTTGGATTAGATATTAGGAAGAAGTTTTCTTTAATCCATTCTATAACCCTTTGGGTTTGCTATGTCTGGTGGTTTTGCAAGGGTTTGTCTCTGAGAGGAGCACAAAGATACAGGGATCTGTATTATCTTTAGGGATGGAGGTGCTTGTGTACGGCACCTTGGAAGGCAATGGGCATGTTCCCTGGTGACAACCTTATCAGAAATGGTTGGGTTTGTGGGAGAAGACCTAATGAATGGTGGACAGTGAAGAGAAAAGGGACTGGAGAGTGTGAGAGTGAACAAGCCAAGCTGAGCTAACGCCCTGCATCTCCTCCCAGCCGAGCCAGCCAGCCAGCCCCTGACTCTCACAGAAGACAAGGGTGTGTTATGATTTCCCACCACCCCAGATAAATAGATTTTGAAAGACTCAGAAAGCTTTGCTTTATGAGCAGTTTACAGCTTGGTGAGTGTCAATAGCAGAGCAGAGAGATGAGGGAGTTGCTTATAGGTTCACTGGGGAGCTTTAATTCATTAGGTACCAGAGTCCTGCTCACTGCAGGACATAGTGTTTCCTTCCTTTGCTGTTACTCTTAGGGAGGAACCACCTAAGGCTGCTCCAGAATCTGCTCCCAAAAGTCTTTTTTCTAAATAGGATATTGATTTTTTTCCCCCTTTCCTTTTTTTTTTCCCTTTGACTGATGGTGTGTTCCAGAGCAATGTCTGCTTGGTGGAATTTTAGTCTTTTTTAATTAAAGAATCAATAGCAAAAAAGACAACAACATGTCAACAGGGGACACGTTTTCGGTCAGGGACTCTTTTGCCTCTTGGAGGGTGATGGTGCATTTGAGCTGGCTTGGCCTGAGCTGGGAAATGAGGCGAGGAAAGAGAAGGGGAGCGAACACAGGGTGTGAGTGACAATTCCCAGGAGCTATTGCAGCAGAAACAGTTGTGTTTCCTTCTCATTTTATGGTTGATGTTTTTTTTTTCTTGCAGTTCCAGATATTCTGCCTCCATCTACCATCTCTGAAACATTATGGGCTAAAAAGCAGCAACTCCCCTAAGCCTGGTCTCCTCCATAGATGCGATTATTTATCCCTTGATACCACCTAGCTCAAAGCCATGTGGCCAAGACAGCGCTAAGTACATCTCAACTCCCACAGTACCAAGTATCTGCTCACCTACTGTGCTCAAGCAGGAATAACCCTGGTCAGCCACAACAGAGCAGTGTCAGGAGGAAGCAGCGTGGATGGCACAGAGTCCATCAGCAATCTCAGCCTCATTACAAACAGTGATCCCCTGACACGGAGCAGCAATTTACAGGCACCATTAGCCTGCACCAGAGACAGAGAGATGCTGAGGGTGGCCTATTTCCTGCACCTCCTCTATGCCACACGATTTGTGAAGGATAAAAATAATTAGCTGGAGTGTCTCAGGGATGATTGGCAAGTACCCGGGGGCTGGAGTTCCCCTGATGTGCTGTCCTCAACTCCAACGCTTTGAAAGCAAAGGAGAAAACTTTGCTGAGCAGCCAACTCTGAGCTGTAAGACTGGGGGCCCTGCAGCCTCTATCTGCAGGGCTGGTTTGGGATGCTGCCTCTAAATGTGCTGCTGAAGGGACAAGCCAGGCTTTGGGTCTCCTCTCTTGCAGCAGGTAGGACTTGGCTCCCGGTGTCTCTTCAGCCTTCCAGCCCTCCCTTACTGCCTCTGAATGGCCTCTCTGCTTTTGAACCCTTAAGGAACCTTAAAGCTCATCCTGTTCCAGCCTTCTGCATGGGCAGGGACACCTTCCACTAGAGCAGGCTGCTCCAAGCCCCTGCGTCCAACCTGGCCTTGAACACTGCCAGGGATGGGGCAGCCACAGCTTCTCTGGGCACTCTGTGCCAGAACCTCAGCACCCTCACAGGGAAGAGCTTCTGCCTAAGAGCTCATCTCCATGTGCCCTCTGGCAGTTTAAAACCATTCCCCCTTGTCCTGTCACTGAAGGACCTTGTCCAAAGCCCCTCTCCAGGTTTCCTATAGCCCCTTTAGGCATTGGAAGGCTGGAATTGAGGTCGTTTTGAATGACCTCAAACAAGGAGGTCCCTGCCCTCAAACTGTGCTTCCCACCCTAGCAAGGGGTCAGTGAGCTGCTCACCCAGAAATGGGGTCTGTAGCATTGCAAATGGAGCTCCTATGGGGCCTGAATTGCTTTTGAGAGAGACAAAGCCTTGCTCAGCTTCCGCAGGGTGGAAGGGATGGGCAGAGAACCTCTGCCAGCTAACTCAGCAGCACCAAATCTGTGCTGCGCTTGTCACATCTTTTCTCACTCTTCTTACAGCCCAGATCCTAAATCCATTTGAAGGGAGGAGGAACGGAGCCTTTCATCACAATAAACCCAACACGTTTCTAGTCCTCAGTGCTGCAAAGCTTCAGAACATGACCCTGGGATGCTCCACCAGTAACAGAGGCAAAGCATTTTAATAGTCACTAGAAATCCCCTCACTTCTTCACACAGTCTCAAGGCTTTGGGGACCTGACATCTGGTTCTGGAGTTCCTCTTGTGTGTGGCAGATGCTTCTAAGCTTCACTGTGACAACGTTCATCCCGGCGCCTCCAAGCAGCAGGTTCACAAACAAGCTCTAGCCACAAATAAAGAAGGTCATGCGCATCTGCAAACAGCTATATTTGCATCAGAGCTTGGTTTGGGGATTGTTTGTGAAGGAAAAAACACTGAGGAGCTTTTCATGAGCTTCCCAGCTCTAAGCAAACTATTCTATTCCCCAGGCTGTGGCTCATTTTGCCCATCTGGGTCCAGGAGCCATCCTTGGTCCTGCCAATCCCTCTAGGGGAGCTCACATGAGCTAATTCAGACTGCAGAGTGCCATTGCAATCCTAATTTCACCCCACCAGTAATTGGCTTGTAATTATTTCTCTGGCTATTTCATCTCCAACCCAAACAGAAAGGCATACCCTGCCTGCTCCTTGTTGTCTCTATTTGTTTAGAGGGGTGGATGAGTGTCACTGAACTCCACAGGGATGCCCAGCACCACGAGCATCGTAGCAGAGCCAGGGATTAATGCACTGATTCCTCCACCCTCCTTTGCTCTGTTCTTGCAACCTCGCTCAAGCGTACATGTTACAGGCCCAGGCAGAAAGCAATTAGGGCTGGCAATGTGCTACAAAGACCAGCTGGAGATCCTAACCAGGAATGGGGTGTGCAGCAAGGCGGAGAGGTCAGGGGAGCAGGGATACATTAAGTAAACATGTGACTCATTACAGTGGAGAAAAGGAAGATGCTGCTGCTGCCCTGGCCTTGGCATTTTTACCAATTCAATTAACTCTGTGTTGTGCTGTAGGCTGAGAACAGGGAGAAAACGTTGTGCTCTGCCATGCCTGGAGGGGCTCTGATTTCTCCTCTTTTATACCCTCCATGGTGCCTGGGATGGTACAACCTGATTCAGAAACCTGACTTGAGATGGTCTTCTCTTCCCAACAAGCCCCTGTTCTTCCTGCAAGTATCCCCCCAGTGCCAGCCAGTTTCCAAGAGTGATTTGCAGGAAAGAATCACCCCCAAATCACAAAGCATTGTTAATTTTCCCCTTCACTTGCAGCAAGGCAGTGGAGGAATGAGGTAGGACTCCAGGAAGGCAGCCTAGTCTGGGTGCCACACTGGTTAATTCACAGCTATCATTGATACTCGTGTAATGTGAATAGTGAACACTCACTTCCCTTCCTGAAGGAAAACCCTCTAACATGACCATCACCAGCTCCATCTCCCATGAGCTGGAGCCACGGGAAGGGAAATACTTGGATTGCAGGAGTAGGAGCTGCACAAACACCCTTTGAGAGTGGCTCTGCCATTTCCACCTCTCTATATCAGTACTTGTTCCTGAGGGATCACATGTGCCATCCCTATCCTGAAAAAGGAAGGTTTTCTCCACTCATTTATCTTCTTACTTCCTTTCTGAAGGAAAGAAGTGGAAGAAAGAAGAGGACAAACCCTAAAACATTCTCAAAGACTTCACGTGAGCTTCTTCCACTGAAACAGAGGAGGAAAAAGAGAATGTCTTCACTTATTCACTGCAAAAACTTTCATCCCAACCACTGCAACTTTAGTGAGTACCTTCCCAAAGTCCACCTGAAGAATGCCCCATGTCCACCTCTCTCAAATGCTGATGATATGAACAGCATCCTTGGCTGCTGCAGAAGTACTACCAGCCACTGCACTCGTCCTCATTTTACACATAGAATCCCAGACTGGTTTGGTTTGGAAGGAACCTTAAAGCTCATCCAGATCCACCTCCTGCCACGGGCAGGGACACCTTCCACTAGAGCAGGTTACTCCAAGTCCCACCCAACCTTGAACACTGCCAGAGATGGGGCAGCCACAGCTTCTCTGGGCACCCTGTTCCAATGTCACACCTGGGTGGGAATCAAAGTTCAACAAGGAGCTGCCAGGATGGAGGTTCTGCCTGCAGACACTGCCTAGGCAGCATTAAACCAGAATGGAGGTCCTGGATTAAGAGAAGAGCCAGGAGATGCCAGAGATGCAATACAGGACCCCACGTTCAGCACAACTTTGATCCAGAGGATTAGGGATGAGGTGGAGAAGTTGGTGAATAAGTCGTTATTTGCAAAGCCTGTCAAATTCCTGAATTTGAACTGGAAGGATATTTTAGCCAAAGCTTGGGCCAAAGACAATATTTTTCATTACCTCCACCATCCTCTGCTACTCTATTATTTAGGATGATTCAGCCTCCTACTCAGGAGAAGCAAAGCAACAGCCCACATAAGCCACCCGCACTGCCACAGCCACGTCTGCCTGCACCAGCTCTCTTCTGGATACCTACAGGCAGAGTGAACCCTCCCAGAAATCACACTGAGCTCATCAATAATTTGCTTTGTGCTGGAAAGAACAAACCCTCAACTCACCTGATGATTATTTTGTGGGGCCCACTGCTATTAAACCAACCTCCAAATTCCTCCTTGCGTGATTCTTCCAAATGCCAAGCACCAGCTGTCACTTTGGACGTATTAAGACATACCTTAAGTGCAAGTGAGTGTTGAGTTTAGCATCGCTGGGGGAAATCCACCCCTCTTGCTATTGCTCTGAGAAAACTCATGGCCCAAACAGGAAGCGTGTGATGAGCACTTTGGGCTGGATCTCAGCAGAGCAGAGCCTTCAGCAAGCTTATTAAAGCTAGGCGGGTGGTTTGGGTATTGCCCTGTAGTTTTGCGGCTTGGCATTATCATAGAATCACAGAGTGGTTTGTGTTGGAAGGGATCTTAAAGCTCATCCAGCTTCAGCCCCTGCCACGGGCAGGGACACCTTCCACTAGAGCAGGTTGCTCCAAGCCCCTGTGTCCAGCCTGGCCTTGAACACTGCCAGGGATGGGGCAGCCACAGCTTCTCTGGGCACCTTGTGCCAGTGCCTCAGCGCCCTCATAGTAAAGCGCTTCCTAATACCTAATCTTAATCTCCCCTCCATCAGTTTAAATCCCATATCCTGTCCATACAGGCTTTCTCTTATCCCCTTTAGTTACTGGAAGCTGCTCTAAGGTCTCCCTTGAGCCTTCTCTTCTCCATTATACGAGCAGGAGGAGGCTGATGAGCAAGAAGAAGATGTGAATGCAGATTTCACACGGCGGCAAACCAGAGAAATGGGTTGTTGTCACTTCCCATATCTTTTTTGCCCAGTCAAGTACTTCAATCAACACAGAGCGTTCTCAACAAACCCAGAGGCGGCTCTTTGGCAGGAAAGAAAGGGAAGCAGCTGAAAAAAACCCTGTATTCTTAATTTACTCCAGTTAATTTTAGCCTAATTTGATCACAATATTCCTCTGTAAATATCGGCCCTTCTTTAATAAGTCAGCATTCGCCACGGAGGCTGCAATTGCAGTGTAATCACCCGGTGTATCATAAAAGACTTTCTCTGTTAATTGTTAGGAGGAACTGGAGCCATTCTGCAGCAGGTATGGGATTGCAAGGAGAGATAATTATAACCAGATCTAATTAGTAATTATAACAGACCTCTCCTAGAAATTGCTTTTTACTTAAATATTCCCCCAGTGCTCCTAAAAAGACTTTGCTGGTTGCACATCATTGTGCTGGGACAAAGTGTGGGTCCATCTGGCACCTGGAATGCCAGGACCTCGGACCCACATCCTCACCATAGGATGTGGTGAAGAGCCTGAGCATGGGCTAAAGGAAGGGAGCAGGGAAAAGAAAGCACAGTGAGGCAGAGCTGAGACAGGAGAGGGTGCTCTCGCCGCAGCAATGGAGGCACAGAGGGAAGTGGGATGTTCTGGTGCTGGGGGGGAACTGCAGGGTGAGGGTCCTTCTGCCCGGACGCACATCCCCAGGCATGCTCTTCCCTCTCAGAGTGGCAGAAATCAGACAAGATTTACAGGAGATGGGAAGAATAGAAGAGAGGCTACACAGAAAGCTGGAAGATGGGTGGTAATGTCTCTGGTTTAATTTCTCAGCAGTGTTAATGGACACAACCCTCCCCAGACCTCTCCTGTGATACAGCTCCTGCCTCCAGGAGAGAGCCCGGGGCTCCTGGCCACCAACACACACCACAGCATGTCACAGGAGATGCTACAGGGCAGCACAGGAGATGTCCAAGCCCAGGGAGGCCAATGGGCACCAGCACACACAGTCTTAAAAGGAATGGTTTTGATACAGAGGAGGTCTTGCCCAAATTAGTCCTTTTTTCAGTTCAATTGTAGCAAAATCCTTCATTCCAAAAGGGAAACTTTTCAAACCTCTATAGTTTTACTCTTCCATCTTTCTTTGTGCCTTTGCACCAGTACCTTTGAATAGCACTAGGAAGCAAAGTACCTCCAAGTCCTGCCTGCGGAGCAGAGCAGAAAGCTGCAGAGCCAGAAAATAGAGCAGCCTGTTCTGAGGATCCTGCACATGAAATCTGTGCTCCAGTTCCAGCAGGTGTCCTGATCCTGAAATCCCTCTTCCAGCTATCCCAGGGGCAGCACCCAGGGTTGTTGGTACCCCTTGTCCTCCGCGCTCTATCCCCATCCCACTGTGGACAGCCTTGTACCGCTTGTCAGGGACTGAAGCCCTGGTACCACCCAAAGTGCTTAGGAGGACGGAAGGAGGAGATGGGCAGCTCAGCCCCTGCAGCCAGATCTTTATTTGGTGCAAGCTCAGAAACCAAGCAGAAAACTATCAACAAGAGAGCAACTTCAGTGACAGAGGAGCAGGAGATGTCCTAACGTGGTCCTTTCTGGGCAGGGCCCAGAGAAGCTAGGAGTAATTAAACACAGAAAGACAGACTGGATGGCCTAAAAGGATTTAATATCTGAAATCTGGACTCTAATTACTGGCCTGCACTAATTCTGACCCATATTAGCCTATGCTGATGCGTTATATTTTAATGTAGTTATTTCCTCTCAAACAGAGCCATCTCCAGGGGGCTCATTGGGCAGCAGAGTTAGCTCACAGCTGGGGACAGCCTAACTAGGCCAGCACTGCAGGGTTGCTTTAAGATTGTCATTCCTTTTCCTGCACATCTCAGCATCATACCCAGCAGGGAGTACCCACAGACAGCAACGTGTGCACGACACACGTGCGTGGTGGTGGGAAACCACCATGTGATGAGCAAGAGGGGTGCCACCAAGGCCAAGGGGATGTGATGCTGGGACCAGGCTCTGGGCTTGCAGCTAAAGCCAGCTGAAAGGGAGATGAGGATGGAGATGTGTGTGCTCCTAGGAGGAAGTTTGAGGACTTGGAGAGACCTGGGAAGGGACAGTTGATTGGTACTTCTAGGGTTGCTGGAAAGCATCCCTTACCAGAATGGTGCTCTGCAGATCCCTGAGCTTTAGGGTCCCTTCCAACCCAAACCATTCAGTGATTCTATGATATGCTAATCCGAGCAGCAGACATGCCCATGTTCCTAATCCCAAGTGCCATCCCTGACTCCCACCCGGAACATATCACTGCAGTTCTGCTGCTGACTCCCTGCACAGTGGTTGCACGTGGATGAAGAGACCTGGCAGCTCCATCATGTGCACTGCCCGGAGTGAGACACATTCCACGTCCCTCTGTGTTATTGCCACAGTTCCCACTTCCCTAATGAGGGCTTCTCACTCCACGCTGACCTTGCTACCTTCCAGTTCGAGGCCCCTCTATGGCAAAGCAATTCAATTAAGCCCTGGTGCACTGAGATTGCTAAAATAAAAGGGGGAGGGAACAAACGGAGCCCAACAACAACAAAAAAAACCACCCTCTGGAGAACAATTTTCTTCTATGGATTTTTAAGACCAGTGGCTGGAGAATCACTTTCTCGTTTTTGTGCTGTCTCTCCAGTCAATAAATAAGAGGGAAATAAAGGATTTCAGAGAAAATAGAATGCAGTCAAAAGGTAAATTGTGGTCTTAAAAGCCCCTAAGAGACTGTCACAGACTTTGAAATGTTTCCTAGTTTGAGACCATTTCTTCCTGACTACATGGTTTCCGCTCCTTTATTTGTATCTCTGGGAGGTAATCTTTAAAACTGATTTTCCCCTGGTTGCATTTCATCGGCAAAGAAACTAAACAGGCTGCTGCATTACAGTAATAACATCAACATTTCAGCCACCTTCGCCTTAATTATTTCTCTGTCTTGCCAACAGAACCAGTTAAAAGAGATTTATATTGGGGTGGGGGGTAAGCTGCATGTGTGTGGATGGGTAAGATAACCCGGAACAACCCATTTCTCCCTTGTTAAACATTCACCAGCAGTTAAAAAAAAAGAGTAAAATAAAGAAAGAAGTGCCCGAGGTAAAAGGTTTGGGCCATTTAAGTAATAATAATGTCAGCATTTCACCTGTCTCTTGCTTAATTATTTCCTTCTCTCAGCTCCGCCACCTGAACCGGTTTAGATAAGATTTCAGTGCCGATAAGGAGGAAGAACCTTTATTCTCCAAAGTAGATAAGCCTCTTTTTCCAACGGAAAGGAAGAGAATACGGTACTAAAGCCCTCCTGCCATTGAGTCTAATTTATCAACAGCCTCTTAGCAAAAGCCACTTGCCACTAAAAGCTTGTGAAGTTTTGCAAAATACTCCCGGATAAGAGAAAAGCCCTTATAAAGACAAGAAAGGGAAGCTGGAGCGTGCGAAGCATCACGTTAGCATCTGTGTCGGGCCAACACACACTCAAGGTCAACCCAAAAAGCACAGAAGTGACAGGACAAGGGGCAATGGCTTTAAACTGACAGAGGGGAGATTGAGATTAGATTTTAGGAAGTTCTTTCCTGCGAGGTGCGGGCACAGGTTGCCCAGAGAAGCAGTGTTCAAGGCCAGGTTGGACACAGGGGCTTGGAGCAACCTGCTCTAGTGGAAGGTGTCCCTGCCCGTGGCAGGGGGCTGGAACTGGAGGAGCTTTGAGGTCCCTTCCAACACAAACCACTCTGGGATTCTGTGACACATAAAGTCCTTCATGACCTTGCAGCCAGAGGAAGGCACTGGGTACACTGAAAGGCTCTTCAATCACAGAGGCTGTGGGTCTGGCAAGCTGAGGGCTCTGGAGGCTTCATGTTTGGGTCCAGCCCTGCAGCACAGTGCTGGCTGCCGTGTGCCTGCTGCTCGCTGCCTCCAGCCTTGCCAAGCCACGTGTTCGCGGCTGCCAACGCGCCCAACACACCCGCAGATGGGACGCTCGCCTGTGTGCAAACATTTACCAACACCTTGA
The DNA here is from genome assembly GCF_000696875.1 of Nestor notabilis. Taxonomy (NCBI): domain Eukaryota; kingdom Metazoa; phylum Chordata; class Aves; order Psittaciformes; family Psittacidae; genus Nestor; species Nestor notabilis. The sequence continues at coordinate 5,028 of NW_009924218.1, read as the reverse complement.
GAGACTCGCGAAGGTTGCTGGAAGCTGTCCAGCCACAGGCAGGAGCCTCAGCACCATGGGGAGAGGGGCTGGTGGGATGGGAGATGCTGCTGTGAGTGGTGGGGGAGAGGAGGAGATCATAGCATCATAGAATAGTTAGGGTTGGAAAGGACCTTAAGATCATCTAGTTCCAACCCCCCTGCCATGAGCAGGGACACCTCACACTAAGCCAGGTCACCCAAGACTCCATCCAACCTGGCCTTGAACACTGCCAGGGATGGAGCATTTACCACTTCTCTGGGAAATCTGTTCCAGTGCCTCACCACCCTCACAGTAAAGGACTTCTTCCTTATATCTAACCCGAACTTCCCCTGTTTAAGTTTGAACCCATTACCCCTTGTCCTATCACTACAGTTCCTAATGAAGAGCCCAAATGCTCTTGGGTGCTCTGCACACCACCACTGATATCCCAAAGAAACATTATAAAGATAAGAAGCTTGGAGTGTCTCTTTGCTTTCAGAGTCTACTTTTGTTATACAATTTCCACCCTTCAGTGGCTCAGATGTTTTGCCTGTGTTTCATTGCTGACCCTCAGGCCAATCTCCAAAGCAATATTTGCTCAGGGTTTTGAGCATGTGTGTGGCTTCTTATAATCTTTAAAGTAAATCCAGGGTGGGCAAAACCTTTCCCTCTTTCTTGATTTAAAATGGGTTTGGGAGTGGGATTGTGCAAGAAGATAGTAGGGGCTGAGGATGGTGCGTTTCTGGGCTGTGGTGGATTAGCAAGGGAGGGAAAAGCCCTTGCTTGCAGGCAGAAGGGTGCTTGGACTTATACGCTACCTACCCACAACCTGCCAGCTCATAAGGGGTGAGGAATTATCACCCTGCTCTAGGCTCTCCCTTTGCACCAACAACCTGCCCTCTCTCCAACCCAGTGCACACTAACAGGATGCTCCTGCTTCAGCCCATGGGGCTGGATTCGGCCCCGTGCCTCTTCCCACAGAGCCTGCTTATGCTTATGAGCTCCTCCAGCTTCCCTCTGCCTGGCCTTGCCTTCCCACCCTGCCTCGCGTCTGATTATATTGGGTCTGCATGTGTAAGTACAGCCTCCTGCCATCCTAATCATCTAAAGTGGCTATTTGAATAACAGTTGTTGGTGCCTGTAGTTTCCTGTAATTTCGAAAAGGAAACAAATCCATGCAGACTGCAATTTTGTGCCTATGAATTTTGAATGAATATCTTTAAGAGCCTCAATTTCTCCCCCCCTTCCTTCCTTCCCTCCCTCCCCTGCCTCCAGACCCAGCTGAGCAAGATGCTGCCACCGAAGGGTCTCGACTTAGCGGCTCTGAACTTTCAGGGGGTGGATGTTGTGCTATTAAGGCTCGATGCCTCCTAGGAGAGACACTGGCATTTAGCTGGCAAAGCACAGTGCCACTGGTTGAGCTTGCCCAGGGAGCTGGAGGAGGAAGGCAGCTGGATTTCACCCATGGGAGACCTACTCCATGGCAGGACAAAGCAGGGCATGGAGGCAGAAGCATCTTTCCAGCCTCAGGTTTTGGGATTTTTCCCTGCAAACTGAGCTTGGGAGGTCCCTCTCCACTCTGCTGGTACCTGCCCTTTGGAGATGCTGCTGTTAGCCAAGCTCTTCACCTCCTAACCCAGAGCAGCTGTGTGGCATCTCTCCTCCAGAGTTATTTCCATGACGGCGACAGTCCCTATTTACAACCTTCTCCCTTTCAAGTTTCTCCTCCTGTTCTGCTGTTTTATGACAGTGAGGGTTCTCCTCTTTATGACATTGTTGTTTTTAAAGTGGTTTTATCACCTGGTTTTATTACAGAATTACCGTAGAGCACCCCAAGTGCCATGGCAGCGAGGAGGGAGAAAAGCTTTGGAAATGGAGCAACTTTTTCCTGAACAGCTTGTTGCCTTGCTGGGGAAGGGGCTGTGATTTGGTGATGGATAGAGCGCTTGTTATCCAGTATATTTTTATCCATAGATATATAAAGCACTTTGTGATCCCAGTGGATACAAAGCACTATATAAATGTAAATCATTATCATTATCATTAAATACCTTCTGCATCTTTTAAACCTACCAGTTGGAGTCAAATACATACGGGGCAGCTGTTATCTGCCTTTTGCTGGTGAACCAAATGCGAGGGGTGCGATTTCTGCCTTTTTTAGCAATTAAATGTGATACCACGAAAGCCTTTATTTTCCCATTGCAATTTTTCATGCTGCCTCTGATTTGAAAGTCACTTCTCACCCACTATGAGAAATCTCTGCAGACTTCCCTAGCAACAACCTGAATAAGAAACAGTCACCTCGGGTACACAGATGCTCCCTGGGTTATCCGAGCTGTCCGGTGTGTTAGGGACAGTAAGATCCCTTGTGTGCTGCTCAGTCACAGAGAGGAGAATTCAGTTCCTACATGATTTATGACTTGAAGGAGATTATAGATACTTGTATCCAAAACTATGACTCTGCAGCATTTCTGCTTGGCCGCTGCCCAAACCCTGAAATAACTACAAAAACCTCCTGGATGTCATCCACGTTGCAGCCATAACCACAATGAACACAGGGTACAAGGCAGATGAGGTTTATAACCCAGCGTTTCCCATTTCTGCTTCACCCCAGTCCTTCCTTTCTTTAACGGAGGGATTTGAGCCTGAAGGACTCGCTCAAGGTCGCACACAGAAGCTTTGGCAGGACTCGGGACTTGTGAGTTTCCATCCAGGCCATCAATCACCAGATTCCCTTTCCACCAAGAGGACAAGCCAAGCAGGCAGCATGCTGGTGCCCCTTCCTTTGTTCTCCTACCCGTACTAAGCCTGTTTTTTATTGCTAAAGCCTGTCTGTGTTTCTGCATATCCAGCAAAGCCACCAGCTACCGACAGCTCCTCCCCATGGGAATTCATCTCCAGCTTCATGACACCCAGTGTGATGCTTCCACTCTAGTTCCTGCTTCCCACCCCTTGGAAATAGCGATTGCTTCTTGGATCGTTGCTGTACGAATGCCCCATCCCTGGCAGTGTTCAAGGCCAGGTTGAATGGGGCTTGGAGCAACCTGGTCTAGTGGAAGGTATCCCTGCCCCTGGAACTAGATGAGCTTTAAGGTCTCTTTCAATACAAATCATTCTCTGATTCTATGATAAAAGGGATCCCAAACCCATCCCCATCCTAAAATCACACCACACATGTATCAAAATCAAATGCTACTCTGAAACGCCACGATCAGACAGCACTGCAATGGATTTGTAACAAGAGGAGAGATTCATCACAGGGTTTCCCAACCCTTTCTCCACTGTGACATGGGGAGGAGGCTGGTTGCGAGTGGGAGCTGTGTGAGGAAGCCTGAACTCTGGCTGTGATGCTTATCAGAGGCGGGGTAATGCAAGACATGCAAAAAGCAACCTGGCAAAGCTCGGAGCTAAGAAAACATCCCCGCAGGCTGGCCCAAGCAGAGAGCCAGGGTGGGTGGGCAGCCTCCACCTCCTCAACAGCCGCTTTACACATCCCCTCCCAAAAGCATTTCCTCTGCCCCTTCAGAGCCCTGGCTTCATTCTTCATTAGTGGGGATCGATAAGAAAGCAGAGGCTGTCACTCAGCTGATGCCACGCTTCGAGGACCTCATTCTTCTCTGTCAGCAGACAAGGGGATGGGGAGTCAATACTGTTGTCAGGTCACTAACAACCCACCAAGTTCCCAGCGGTGATGGATCCCCAGCTGAGCAGGCACTGAGTGCAGCACTGCAATCCCTACTGCACCCATGCATGCATGCATGCAGGAGAGGCACAAAAGGAGCTGCTGCATATGTGTATAATGCCAATACAGGGTAGGATACAGATGGGGGAGGTTTGTCTTGATAGACAAGAGGGAGAAACACACGTAGGTGTGCAAAGCAGAGAGACATTTTGCAGAACGTGAGATGTCAGCTATCCGAAAGGGCATAAACAGAATAATCTCCGCTGTCCACTGCATGGAGGAGGAGCCACTTGATGCTGGATGATGGATTTGGGGGTGAGATGCTGAGGCATGTGCCCAGAGCAGGAAGTGTAATACAAGTGGTGAGCAAGGCAGGATGGAGGGATTTTGACACACAGCAAGCACCCCCTCATCATTTTCCCTGGGGACTTCCAAGGCTGGATGTGGTTCTGAGCAACCTGATCTAGCTGAAGATGTTCCTGCCCATTGCAGGACTAGATGACCTTTGAAGGTCCTTTCTAACCTAAACTATTCTAAGATCTCAAGGCAACTTCACAGCCATCTGAACTGGGGTAGGAAGGTGGGCAGAGCAGCAAGGTGGGCTGGGAAGGGGTAAAGGGATGCAGCCACCACTGCATTGAAGGGATGACAGAGAACTGGGAAGGGTTTTTATCAGCTCTATGTGCTTTGCATCCATCAGCTCAGTACAGACCAGCAGACACTGCACAGAGAAGCCAAATGCTTCGTATTTGATAAAAACATGGGTCAGGCTCTCCCTGCATCGAGACAAGAAATCACAGATTGGCGCAAGAACCCCAACATTAATCACTTCTAACTGTGTTTCTTCCTATTTACTCTGTGGTCCTTCAGCCCTCAGCATTCAGCTGGGAATGCTGCTGCAACTCAGAGTATAAGCACGGAGAAGTTTGATGGGAGAGGTGGCAGACCAAGTGATACAGCTCAGAGCAAACAGACGGGCTTCCAGGCACACAAATCTTCCTTCAGCATTCAAGCCTGGCTCTGAGGTACCGACAGCTCACCATTAATTTACTGACATTTTTTTTCTGACACAAAACACAAACCCTGCCGGTATCACCTAACCCTGGGGCCCTGGGCTTTCAGAGAACATGAATCTTCCAAGACCACTCAGAGATGGTGTGAGCTGGTAACATGGGACCAGGGTTTGGGGGAGTGGAGGCAGCATCTCTGTAGTAAACTTCCTTCTGTGTGATTCAACACCAGCTGCTGCTCAGATACATCCCTGTCCTGCCAGAAAGGAATATATTGATCATTCTTAATGAATTTGATGAAAATATATATAGGAATTTGATTTTATGTATATATAA
>NW_009924217.1:74384-85882 GCF_000696875.1 Nestor notabilis | reverse complement strand
CACCAGCTCCTTCAGGACCTGTGGATGGATTCTGTCATTCTGTGACTGCTGGTTAGGCCTTTGGTTTTGAATCTGTGTGATTAATTTATGATAGTGCCTTAATCTTGTTTCTGTTGTATATTCAACTTTTCAGTTATCTTACTGACCTTGATCATATTGCTATGCCCTCATTTATGCCAACTCAGCAAGATATTCTTAGAGTCCAAGTGCCAACCACAGGAATTATTGAGTATCCTTTTGATTTAGAAAATACTGTATTTAGGTAAGACTGCCTGTCAAATAATTTAGTATACAATTGTGAAAGTAGTTGCAGCAACTTTATGTCTAAATTTCATTAAGCCTTTGCATTCAATGAGTGCTGCATGTGTTTCTAGCCCTTTCAGTTAATACTGTAACTTGAGCGGTCTTTCAAAACGTTCCTTTTGAAAATTACATTACATGTTTCCCTCCTCCCCGCGTTCAAACAGCCCATACTGTGCATGCTGAACTATTGTTTAATTAAAAGCCTTGGATGTAGGGGGAGGGTGCAGAGGCAAGGTATTTACAGTAACAGGAGGCTCTCATCAGAATACAGTTTAATTCATTTAGAGCTAACAGTTTCTGCCTCCTGACTGTAATTGTTTGGAAAAGATGACCCCATAAAGCTCTTATGTTGAGTTTACAACTTTCAGTAAAATAACATTAGGGAAGAGATTGAGGAAAGGAGGAGTTAAAAAAGTGGAGAGTCAGGACAGCAGATCTATTCTTCCTACCATGTAATAGTAAAAAAAAAAAGCTCTTTCACAAAACCACCCATTTCATCATGAACAAACAAACACCTTCCTGCAACACAGGATCAGAATCCACTCTGATAACACATGGTCAGACCAACTGTAATTTTATTGGTGGGTTTTTTCATGCAAAATGGAATGTTCTAGGTAATCCTTTGACCTGGATAAAATGTGGGAGACTTATTTAACTGTCTGCAAAACCACAAGAATTTGATGTGGAACTGATACTTGTGAGCATTTTCATTGGTTTGAGTAGTGAGTTATGACTATGCTGGGGGACTATCATAAGGAAGGTGGCAAAGGAGACTTTGGAGTGTGTGGGGATACAAATTTGAGTATGTTCACATCTGCCTTTGCTAGAACCAACGCAGAAAGATCTCCAGTGTTACATGTTGCATTTTGCCTAAAGTGGCTTATACGCCTGTACTGGGCCTGGCTAGGATAAAATTAATTTTCTTCATAGCAGTTGATCTGGTGCTGTATTTTAGATTTGTAACCAAACAGTGCTGATAACGTACCAGTGTGCTAGCTTTTACTAAACAGTGTATGCACTGCACCTAGGCCTTCTCTGTTTTTCTGCCCCCAGTGAATAGGTTCGTGGGTGCACAAGCCAGGCAGCTGAACTAAACTAACCAAAGACATAACGCCATATAATATGCTTACTGATAAAAGTGAGAAGAGGTGGCTTTAAGGAGATAGGCCATGTTTTTCTCAGGAGCTGGTTGTGAGTGATGCTTTTGTGTCACTTGTTTTGTTTTCTTTCTTCAGCTCTTCTTCCACTTACCCCTCACTTATTAAGCAATTCTTTTTTTTTGTTTTTTTAGTCTCAACCCCCAGGTTTTCTTGCTTTTATCCTTTCTTTCCTCTTCCCCATCAGCTCACAGTGTGTGTGTGGGGGGCAGTAAGTGAGCAGCTGAGTTGTGCTTAGCTGCCCACCAGGCTTAATCCACAATAACACTAAAAAGAAGTTTAAGTTGGAGCACTACAGGAAGGGAACCAAATTTAAATATTAAACAGAACATAAAATGTTAAGACCACCTTTCACAGTTCAAGCTCATCTCAGGTAGGCTTTTAGAGATACCTGAAGTATCTTACTAGAGTAACTAATATGCTGACTGCATTTCTGTTTAACATGATGGTGGATGTAGGTGGCCAAAGATCAGAAAGAAGGAATTGGATCCATTCTTTTGAAAGTGTTCCTTCCTTCATTTTCTTAGTTGGATTAAGTGAATATGATCAAGTCTTGGCAGAATGTGACAATGAGGAAAGGTATGTGGTTATATAAGGTACAGGAAAAAATGTGTGCCTTTAAAGAAAGACAGCACTTGTGTCTTCACAAAAGCATTTGCAAATACTAGAACTACATTAAGAATTTGATCAAGCAGTCCCAAAAGTTGTATTAAATTAGCAGCCTGTCTGTAAAAGTGAATTCTACCTTAGAAGACAAAACATGATATAAAATTGTTTTAAATCACTTAAGCCATGTCAAATGTTTGAGTATTTGAGTGTCAGCAGTATCTCTACACAAGTAAAATCTACCTCAGTCATCTGTAATTAGTTAGTGGTTTTTTGGTTGGGTTTTTGTTTGTTTGTTTCTTTTTAAGTCTCCGATGTTTCCAAATTAACCTGTACATTAATTAAGGAAAATTAAAACAAAATAATTTAAAATTTACCTCCTTCCCAAGGTAAGAAAACATGAGTTCTCCCTCCTTTCTAAAGTGCTTTCATCATCAGTAGCCTGATGTTGTAGAAGAGAATGCAAAAAATAAAACAGAAGGTAATCAGGGAAAAGCATATTAGGGTACTTTTGGTAGCGGTTGCTTTATGTCCTGCATTATGAGGATTCCTTCAAAGACACTTCATACCATTTGAACTCTGAAGTCCCAAAGCCCTTATAGATCACTGTCTCAAGACCTGTTCGAACTGTGAAAAGCATACCCTACTTAACTAGCTGAAGTACCCACTGTAGTTGAGATAGAGTTTACAAAGTTTTCTGTCATCTTTTGATGCATGAACAACTTTAGTAATTGTAAATTTCTTTTTTTCTTTCACTATATTGCACATTTTGTTATGCTTATTTTGGACAGTAGGAAATGAATAAAAGACTGCCATCACCAGCTTATTCCTAGGAGCTCCAAAGAGCAATCTTTGAATGTAATTCCTTAGATCACTCTTGAAATCAACAAACTTAATTACTAGTATAGTACATAATGCCCTTGTCCTTAGTTACGTTCCCGTATAGTAGTATCAGATATTTGACCCAATAGACCCTGCTTCAGTTCTCACTGTGAGGTCAGAATAGGCTTTCATAGAGCAGCAGTCTATGGCTGCTCACTAACTCATAACAAGAATTCAAGTAATTTCTATTATTAAGGCTTACCTTGATTTCACATGCCATCATACCATTCATAGCAGTGATACAAAATCCAGTGAATAAGAGGGTAAATAATATGAGGAGTAATGATCAACCAATGCATTGCAATTGCACTTAATTAAAATAATATTTTTTAAAAGCTTTCAAAAAAACCTTTATGATCTCTGGTTGATGGATTTCTATTACTGTCCAGAGAGTGTAACTTTGTATTAATTTTTGTTGTAGAATCGAATGGAAGAAAGCAAGGCCTTATTTAAAACTATCATTACATACCGCTGGTTTCTGAATACTTCACTCATTTTGTTTTTAAATAAAGAAGATCTTCTAGAAGAGAAAATAATGTATCCCCATCTCATTAGTTACTTCCAGAATACACAGGTAAGCATTTATCCCATACTATCTTCACAAATATAAAAGTCATAGTTAAAGCAGTTAGTTTTTCCTCATTAAATTGGAGTGCATTTATGCAATATATTCGATACCTATGCTTTTCTAATCTATCCTTTAAAACATAAAGTTAAGTTACTCAGTTTTACTGGAAGTTTGGGTTTTTTTATTGGATCATTGTGGACAAGTCCTAAGAGATCTCTTGCAGCCACTCTGTAACCATTAGAGTAGCACAATCACTATTTACTTACGAATTTACTTATGACAAGAATCACCTTTTTCATCTTCAATCTAAAGAGACAAGATATGGGGCAGGAACTTGGGGAATATGACTATTAACCCAACTCCTTATGTAGTATAAACACTAGGAAAGTGTTACATTCATTATTATAACTTATCTATATAAAAGTTCAAAGTTAAAAAGCAGCCTAAGTGACTTTTCTGAACAAATGTTACTCAGAGTTGCCAAGAATGATGAAAATAATTACAAATGTATTCCATCACTTAATATTATACTATAATATTACTACTAATTACTACCAATTACTGTTATTAAATTACTATTACTAATACTATAGTATTATACTATAATATTCAGCATTTATCATGCCAAATACTTCATTTAGTAAGGAAAAGATCGTAACGGTTTAATAGGTACACCCTATCTTTGCCAAAAAGAATCCTGTTTACTCCATGTGTTTTGGAAAATTTAATTTCTTGTGGTCTTTGACATACCAGAATAATGTAGCAAACTGCTAATGTATGCTGGGCAACTTCAGTTGCGTAGGTTTTTATAAAAAATTACTTGACCAGTAAGGTTTACCATTTAAAAAGCACACTCCACACATTTTTAGAAAGCAATGTTGCAACACCTCTTGCTCCACTAACATATTAATGAGAAAATGCCAACAAGAGAGTATGCCTTTATGGTGATTTGACATGTAAATATGAAACTACCCTGTTAAGACACTGCCCATATGTTTCTTCCTTGACCCATAGCTTTTAACTGTACAAACCCACTAAATTTGCTTTTGGCTAGGACCTAAACAAGACATCAGAGCTGCCAGACACTTCATTTTGAAGCTGTATCAGGGTCAATATCCAGACAAGGAGGAAGTAATCTACTCCCACTTCATTTGTGCCACAGAAAATACTAGTTTTGTCTTTGCTGCTGTTAAGGACACAATCCTGCAATTAAACCTGAGGGAGTTCAACCTGGTTTGTATACAAAACATGGCTGTAGCCACCGAGCCTGGCTTACGTATAGCACAACCTGTGTGGATTAAAAAAAAAAAAAAAAAAAAAAAAAGTGTCTTTTTAAATAGCATTTACAGAAATGGGAGGAGGATTTGTCTTTACTGAAGAAATATGGATTAAGAGAACTTTATTTCCCATATTAGTTTTGTCTGAGAGTTATTTTTGACACATGCAGAAATTAAGTATATTTAGAAGAATGTATATAACTACATTGCTGTTCAGCTGGTATTAATATTTTATTTTTTAAATTTAGCTTTTACAGTTATAGCTTGTAAAACTTCAAACAGTGATGCCTTAAAAAGGACAAGTTAGTGTTATTTTAGGAAACTAGGTATTTTTATCATGTTCTGATCAATGTAGTTGAAAGACTAGGATAAACCTATTAACACTTTTTCGAAGCATCTCTCAGTGGCCTTCATAGGCCAAAACTCATTAATGTTCTAGAAATCATTATAAAAGATTAATTATTGGTGACCCTTGTGTATCACTGCATTTTTGTTCAAGTGCCTGAAGATAATAAAATACCTTTCACAGTTAAAGAATGACGGATTAAGATCTTGTAGGCAGTCCATGGAATTTGCTATTTCCTGAAGGGGAAGTGTATTTTACAAACATTCTCAGCACTCATTGCCACAGGAGCTTGGAGATCATCCGCAGCTGACTGCAGTAAACTAGGACTTCAATTCCTCCATGTCACTAACATAACTTGCTTGTTGCACTTTGCATTCATGGGTAATTTTGCAGGGATTAGAGAGTGGTAAAGCCTCTCCTCGAGAAGATTTCCAGCCTTCTTCCCATCTCCACTCCCTGCCCAACTACAAACCTCTCCACTAAAGATGCCAGCACCACTAATAGCTCAGTCAGTTCTCCTTCACTGCACATGGTTCTCCATCTGCTAGATGCAACAAGGAGTGAAACTCCAGAAAGATAAAAAGCCTGAGAGACATCCAGGACAAGATAAGTCAGTTTTTCTCCCATTTCGCCTATAAGTGTCCTACCTCATCATGCCTGTTCTAGCAATCACATTTCTTTCAGTCTTTGGTGTACTGATGTGGAGATGAGGAGTTAATAAAAATTAATGGCGTGGACATACTCTTGCTGCTTGTGGGAGACTGTCATTTTATTCCTCTGTTGAAATATTACAAAAGTATTTAGAATTCCTGTTGCACATTTGCCCTGAAATCAATCAAAACCTCTGTATAAAAACCGTGACTGCCGTGAATTGAACTTCAGATCCTTACATCCCACTTGCAGTCACAAAAGCAAAAACTGCGACCAAGATCAGAGTTGCCATTCTTATCTCAAACAACGAAGCCCAGGCTCCCAGGTGATGCATATATGTATTTGCATATATTGGCCAGAAAATTCCTCATTAATCCACCAGTAAGAATAGTATCAGGCAAATCTTGACCAAGAAACAGAGGTGGGGAAAAAAGGTGTCAGCTATCTGTTAATTTATTCAGTTTTAGACAGAAAAGCGTAAGGCATTCAAGAATCACATAGTCATAGAATCATAGAATGGTTTGGGTTGGCAAGGACCTCAACAGGGACACCTCGCACTAAACTGTGTTGCCCAAGGCTCTGTCCAACCTGGCCTTGAACACCGCCAGGGTTGGAGCATTTACCTCTTCTTGGACAACCCATTCCAGTGCCTCACCACCCTCACTGTAAAGAACTTCTTCCTTAGATCTAATCTAAACTTCCCCTGTTTTAGTTTGAACCCATTACCCCTTGTCCTACCACTACAGTCACTGATGAAGAGTCCCTCCCCAGAACCAAACTATGGCAATTTGCATTTAAGAGAAGATGATGATAAACACAAAAGCTTTCTGTATAACAATGTGAAATGCTTTATAAAATTTTGATCTGCATGATGAAATAATAAATATTGTGATACACATGAGAGACAGATCTGAGTCAGAAACACTTTGCACCATACTTCAGAAAATTACAGATACACAATGCATTATTAGCAGTACTTTTCACCAACTGTTCCCATATGTAATAACCCTGTTCTTCTGAAATACAGTCTCAATTCCTTAAAAAAAATATATTGGTTGCATCTTTAGTTTTGCTGCATCTTCCAGTAAAGATCAGTTACTGCAGGTGGAAAGGGACCAACTGGGAGAGTTTAATGCTAGAAAAAGATACCACAGAATTGTATCATTTGCTGAAGAAACACTGTGCACTCTTGTCTTGTACAATACTTACGTGATTGCAAACAATGCAGTCTTCAGATAGTTCTCTTCCGGAATTCAAATGCGAAATGCTCGAGAAAAGGAAAAAAATTTAGATCTTCTGAACAGTTTTGTGTGGTATTTTAATTCTGTATCAGGAAATACACAGAAATCAATCAAGTATGTAGGCATCTATTTAAATGTCATATGGATATGGAGCTATTCATGAACAATCCACAAGACTTAGCAATCCTTTTTAGAGCTACGTGATGTATTTATTGAAGCTGGTTTACATCATCAGAACAATTAGGAAACTTAGAGTTTGTAGTTCAAATTCAAGAATATGCTATAAGTAGTAAATTTTAACTACCGTCATATAGTAATATTAATCTCATTTTGACTAGTGTGTGGTATTTGTTGTTTGCAGATAGATGGCTAAAAATAACTTAGAATAAAAGACCTTAGTGACTTGCTCAATATGTGAGTATTTTGTAAAGTGCTAAAGATAATAAACGGCTAATGACATAGATAAAGAGATCTTTTGGGGAAAATCAGATTCTTATGAAATCCTTTTTTATCTGGCAACATCATCTTACCTTTTTTCAATGCAGCAAAAAAACCCAAAACAAACTAAATTCTCTTCCCTCCTGCCAAAAAAAAAAAAAAAAAAAAAAAAAAAAGAAAAAAAGCTCATATATGTGAATGCAGTTATTAAAAACCTGTCTTTATAATAAACCAGAGGTAACAATTAAGGTCTGTATTCTGCTTTTACTGAGATGGCTGCAACAGAAATTTGACAGTGTGTTCTCGGAGACAGGACTTGACATAATTTGTCAATTTCTACCTATGAGATTGATTGGTGGTGCAACCTGTTAATTAAATCAGCATATAAAGAAAATGAATAATAATCACATTCCAGTCAAATAAAATTCAGTTTCACTTTATTCAGGGTGAAGAGGAGGTTGGGAGGTAAGAGGGAGGAGGTGGTAACCAAGAGAGCCATGCCACACAAAGCCATGCAGCTGAACAGAGGTGCAAAGACTTACAAATGTTTTAGCAATGTGTCTGTCATCTCTGATTCTATGTTTGGTTTGTCACTGATTTCTTAGAGGTAGTTCTAACCCTTAACAAACTACTACTGAGAACCCACATGACATTTCTCAAAGGTATTAAGCTTAGGCAACAGTCACCTAGAAGAGAAACTGTTCTTCAGTACAGGCCATGGTATACTTTTAAACACCACAGTGGGAAGACCTAAATGCCTACATTTTAATTTTTATTGATATCCCCTTGCCTAATTGCATATAAATTTTTAATAAAATTTAATATATCTATTCTGCCATCTTGTTGAAAAAATATGCATACTGCAATAAGGAGTGAGGCACAGCAGAGCGGACATCTCAAACACCTTGCAGTAATCCAGAAAACTACCTTGTGGTGTAAACCTGAACACCTTTCTTCTTGCCCCCAGCTCATGTACAGTTAAAACAAAGAACTGGTGTCTGCTGAGAAATGGCAAAATTCATTTATGACTGTATGGAGAAAGCGTAAGAGGAAAAAAAAGGGGGGTGGGGGGGAAGATACAATTTACTGACGAGAAAAACAAAACGAGAAAATCATGTTGTCATTAAAAGTGGAAACAAGGAGGGAACGTCCCATGTTGATTTTTGAACATTTTCGGTGTTTTTGTTCTTCGTTAAGGCTTTCAGTTAGCACAGAAGATAGAAATATTTTACACTCTATAGGAAAAATACAATTTTGGGGGAATTGTTATGTTTTCAAACCATGATTTTAGCCACAGACATGCACATTTAAAATAAATTCTTCAACATTAATGGTTAAATTGCCTAAAGATTACTGAAGAGCTAGCTGAGATTTGAGGAGTCTGTTGGCAACATAAACATAAAAGTTAAGAGTTTGAGATAATATTAATTGAAATAGAGGCTCTGTGAAGACAAAATATTTAGAATAGGGTAAATTGAGAAGCTACACAAATGGGAATGTACAAAGTAATTGCAAGACATACTAGAAGTGAAGGTTGCAGCAGATACTCAGTTAAATACTGGGGATAGAGAGAGAATGAGACAACACTTACCAAGAATTAAAATAATGAACTATCATGCCTAAGATGAAAAGTGACTGATGAAAAAAACTACAGCTACAGAGTGGTACTCAGTGCACCTAATAACACTACTTATGTAAGGCAAGGTATTCTATTAAGTTTGGCGTGATTATAACCTGAGTTAATACTCTTAGTACGTGCTTAGTGTACAAGCAAGTGGAGCAACACAGTCATTGTCATCGTTTGGAATTGTCTTATGATCTGTTGATTCAATTTACAATTTATGGGAAGAATTACAAGTTTACATGTATTTTGTAACCTCCTAAATGGTTACTCAACACTTATAGAAAGATTTAACAGTAAACTGAAGAACTGCAATTGTAGGTTAGCATGCTTGTCATTTTAGATTTTACAACAATGTGACAATTTGGATTTCTCAAGCACCAGCAATCTGCAATGTCAAAATTATATCCTCTAGCTATAAATATTCCAAACAATAATTTAGAAATAATATTCCGGCAGTAGGTACTTACTACATTTATCAGATATTTTGAAGATTTTTATATGGAAATTTATAGAAACCTTCATATAAAACTGTACTGTTTTTCCTGTACTTTTTATATCAACGGCAGTAAACAGCCATTCAACAACACTATGACTACTACATCTCAGGAATAAGCAGAATTGCACACACTCAGGCACTCTCTATTAAAGTTCTGCTGTCTGGATATGAAACAAAAAAGTTTCCTTGGGTAAGAAAAGTTGGTAAAAGCAACTGTGAAATACTGTATGTATTTATTAATATAAATTTTACTTTATTAGTCACTTGCTTAGCACACAATACTGTGTAAACCAAGGCATTTATTTTTGGTATGCAACAGTGCACTTATAACCCCATAAACTCCTTTATGAATTGCAAGACTTAATAACTTACTTAAAATGATAGGCTTTAATTACTATTTTTAGTGCAGAGATATATTAATTCTCCCCATTATATATATCTGTAAACTGTTGTATTTTCATGATACTGATAGAGGTTCTGCAACATTTCCTTGAGTACAAAAGTGTACTGTATGGTAAATTCATCCTGACCTGGTCCATTCATTTACAAAAAGAAAATGATGCTCACTAAGCAGCCACTCCTGTCATCATCTACATTACACTTCTCTTGTCAGTAGCCTCCTTCTTAGAATTTGAGTTGTAAGACTAGTGATTATTAAGTTAACATTTCCTTTGATAAACAAATTTGAATTTCAGTACAGCCTCAAGTCATTTGAAAAGTAAGTCTGAAACGAAGGACTGATTTTCAGAATAATCTTATTTGCTTTGAATAGTATTGTAAGATTTATTCCAGAGTTCGATTTCACTATCAAATGTAATGGTAAAACAAGTTAATTTTGCACTGTATTTATAAAAAACTAAATCTGGAATTCTTAACATTACAAAAGAAAAAAGAAAAACCAAACATAAGCCAAAACTTGGCAGAATTGTTTTGATCACTAGTTTTTTTTTTTGACTGCATGTCGTCTATTTTTGTTATATAGCCACAGACTGTCATGACCATGAAAAACAATTTCATAATTCTTTCTTCTCTCCTTTTTTTGCTTTTGTTGCCAATATTTAAATACTTTTGCTTGTTAAAAAGGAATTAAAATGTAGTTGTTCAGTATTCTTCGCATCTCCATTTGTTAAAATTTTGGCTGAGTCTCTCTCACTTCCTCCAGTTTAGAAAGGATCCACTGTGTGAAGAAAAAGGAAAAAATAAAATGTTTTCTTGGTTAAAAAACATACAAAGCAGGTGAAAATTATATTGGATTGGCCAGCCACTTCATTACCTGTTCTCTTCCTAACCAAGTTTTAACACAGTGTTCAAAATTCTACTGTAGATTATAACCCCCTGATTTTCTCACATGAAAATGGAGGCATTTAAGTACCAGTATCTGATACTGAATGGCACAGCTAATTAGACTGGCTAGGTTGGTATTTCAGTGAAGTATTTTTTAAAAATAAATGACATCATCATTTCACCCACATCATTATTAATGCTTTTGCATTAGTCTACAACTCTAGACAAATCACAAATGACAACAGAGAAGCAAGGATACCAAAAGACAGAGGACAAGAATACGTTGTAGCAATGTGGTAATACAGTTATTTAGAAACACACTTTCTTGAACTGTATTTGGTGAAACTCTGGAATTTCACATTCACATGTTTACTCAACATGAAAGGGAGATTAGTCTCCTAAGAGGTCTAAAAATAAAAAATGAAAAATGTGGGGGTTAGTGACATGGAAATCCATGGCAGAAGATGAAGTTATACAACAGGACTGCCATGAGAAATTTGCATAGCGCTTTAAGGAAGCTGAGTAGATGATTAAAATCAGATTCTGTTACTGGATCAGGTTTTATGTGACAGATCTTAAGGATGGCCTCCTCTCCATCACAAGCTTACCCCCTCAAGGAAACTTA
>NW_009924217.1:0-74353 GCF_000696875.1 Nestor notabilis | reverse complement strand
TTCAGCAGGTTGCTGAAGATTTGAAAGAAGAACTGGCAAGAAAGAAATTGCTGAATTGGCACTTCTCACAGATGGAACACCTTGTAGTGTCCAGTAGACTGACAGTGTTCACAATGCAGTGTCACTGAAATGACCTCATAACCTCCTTATTATTAAGAGTGCAAGTTTCGTTTTCAGTACTCTTAAAACACTTCCCTCAATATCATCTCTCTATATACACAGCACAGATGTCAGATTTGCACAAATAAGCCATAGCCTAAACAACACCCAGAAGCAACTCTCAAAAGGCTTTCTTTTGCAGGATAGCCCCTAAGGCCCTGACAATTTTTTGAATGAAACTTTCGATTAATGAATTTTCTAGGGAAGTATTCCTGCTCTAAGATAAAACCACATTCCTTACCAAGCCTGTCTGACAGTGACATTTCCCTTCATATTCACATTCCTGGTGGTTTTGTAAGGTTCATGGGCCTTTCTAGGAAAATACACAAGCCAGCATTTCTGTGAGAAGTTTTTTAGCTTTCTTTTCCTAAGACTTATGGCATACACAGTATGATGCATTAATTGATTTAGCTGGGGCACAGATGAGATTTCCTTCCCACACAGACTACTCACTGGACAGCCAAAAAAAAAAAAAACCCCAAAAAACAAAAAACTCAGTACCTCCAAAGAGTATGGACAAGTCAGCATGGGGTGTATTTGTAATGCTTTTTGAGGTAAGAGTCAAACGTTATAACTCAGCTGTGGTTAGAAACGATGCTCATGAAGACAAAAGCAGATGCAAAGATGCAAAAGCAACTCAAATAAGAGGATGCAACTTTCACAGACTGTTTCAAAGTGTGATCCTGGAGTACTATATCCCACTGGTGTGAATGTATACACAACTAATCTACTGTTTATGAAAATAATTAGCTCTGCTAAGAAGAACAAAGCAGAACTTTTGCATCCCAGCTACCTCATTGTTCTGGTAGCAGACCTGAACCACTCCTCTCTGTTGTAGTCAAAACTAGTGATGTCAAAATGAAGAGGCCATGTATCATATCAAATAAAAGATTTGTGTTTCTATTCGGGATTTTCTTCTTCCTTCAACCAAAACTATATACTGAGGAACAGAGGAATGACACCTCACCTCCCCATCCACCTGGAATAAAACTAAGAGTAATTTACAAATACTGTTTGTTCTATTAAAACGTACTATTTTAATTCACATTCTTGACTGCTTATTTTTTGTTAGTAGTACTGTTAAATCAGCTGTTTGACACTTATAGTTTTGAAGTTTACAGTGAAGTGAAAAGCTTGGTACTCGAGTATTTTTTAAATTCAGTACTGAATAGGTCATTGTCATTTCCATCTGTGTCATGGCTGTGTGGAAATGCTGAACTTTAAATATACATAGTAGTTTCAGGTTAAGAATGTTTCACTTTTTAAGCCAAATTTAGCAGAGTATAATTGTAATAGTATCTTGATTTTACCTTAGCATCCTCTGGAGTTTTAAAATTAATAATTTTTCCAAATTCTTTGGCATGGAACACAGACTTAACTCGCTCCTAAAAAAGATTAAAAGAAAAAAATAAAAAAGGTAATTCAAAATTGAATGTATTCCTTCAGTCTTACAACTAAGAAGGTATTTACCATTAAGGCAGCTATATAGCTACTTGGTTCAGCCAGCCATTACACTGATCTGAGTATGTTCACATTGCATGCACACACCCTGAGAAACTTCATTTTCTGCATGGAAGCACAGTAGAGTGTAACGCTCAAGCAATAACAGACTTCCCTTACAATGGAGTCCCTGGAGAATGGACTATAAAACTGTGCAGGAATGGAAGGCACATAATGGAGTATGTGGGGTAACAAAATCCAGTACTCCCTAAGATTGTAATTTGTCTTTCACCTTTAAGTCATTACTTGAGGGGACATTCCACCAATACTGACTTGCAAGTAATAGTGTTAGCAACTTAGGCTTCAGAAACAGAACATAAGCAGTGATTTGTAAAATCGGTTTTCAACCATACATTTCAAAAAAGACCATACTACAGATATGTTAATGGACTCTGAAATGACTGCTGTGTAGGGGTAAAGATGGATATGTTATTCAGCATTGTCTGAAATGGCTCTAAGAATTATTTCATCCTGTAAAAGTTCACTTGCAGTCAGAAATCCAGTTTGGAGGATTCCAAACCAATATGGCTCTGCCTTTCATGCTCTCTGCAATAGAAACAAATAATCTGAGTGAAAAAGTGAATGACTTTGTACACTGTCAAGACTGTCCTGACAACCAATATGTGTAATTACACATATGAAGCTTATAAAAACCAGAAAGAATACAAAACACTGACAGTTAAATTCATTGACTGAAATTAAATTCAGTTACCATCTCAACAAGAATTTAAGAGGTAATTTTTTTTTTTTAAAATGAACTTTGCCTCTCTAAGTACACTCAGTCACCAGTGGTCATCTTTCTCCTTATGGCCTTTGATCGTTTACCAGGGAAAGAAATTTTTGGGATTGTTTAAAGGAAAACTGCAATTGAGAGCAACATTCTTCAGTTTGCATTGAAAGGGATAAGCATATGTAATTACATTTTTTTATAAAGATATGAATACTTTATTACACTTTTGCAGAATTTGGTTACTAGCAAATTAAAAAAAAAAAATCTCTTTGATGCATAGTACATGCAAATGTATTGCTCTGATGTATTCAAAATTTTGGGATCACCACAAGGTAGAAGGCTAACGTTAGCATATTTCCACAGTGACAGAGTGCATAATAAAAGTACTCTGCAGTCTTCTGAGAGTTTTGTTGTATCACCATTTTACAAACTATGAATACACCACGAAGTGATGCGTACCAAAAAAAAAAATTCCCAGGGTTCAAGGAATACTTTCATCTGCAAACACCAAGTCACCATTCTGCTTAGAACAGTCAGAAGCTAGTTATATGTGGAGTTTGCCCATGACAAGTTTCAATTCCCTTCTCTAAGCATCTAAACTAGAAGAGAGATCAAGAATTCAAAGGCTAGAGATCAAGAATTCCAAGTTCAATTTTATAAACAGTAAGAAAAAAAGAAAACAAAACATTAAGTTAACATACCTTGGCTTCAATGCGTAATCTTCTGCCATCAACGATGAATGGTTCTTTGGTAAATTCATCATAAGTGTATTGCCATTCACATGTCAGCTGTCCAAATGTCCCCTTTGTCACAAATAACACACCGCTATGTATGAGAAAATGAAATAATTTTAAAATTAGTGTAAAAATACTTAAAAGTTAAGTAACCCTAGATCTGGTGAAGTTATTAATTGTTCCAAAATAGTTCTCATCTAATGATACATAACAACCATAAAAGACCAGATTTTGAATCTTCCTCTTATTTAAAATACTATATCTTATAGCAAAACCGTAACACTGCTTCTAGCTGTATTTCTACAAAAAGATGCACTGAATTCCTATTTGAGAAGAATGCCTGCTACTCCACTGTTAGACATTATTCACTCTGTTCCTGTATTACCCATTTTTCCTTCAATATGCTAATTTATAAGGGAATCCCATAAGTTCTACTGACTTCAGCCTACTCAGATTTATAACAAATCCTTCTCAGCTAAAGACCAATATTCCGCTTCTCTCCTTAAATAGAGAAATTACTTTGACACTCAAAACAACACTCTTGTGCTGAACAATCCCACAGTCGAACAATATTATTAACCGCACACTACTAAGCATGCCTTCCCCGTTATTTTATCTACATACATGATGACAGCACAGTTACTAGTCAACAATTATCAAGGTATGAACATTTTGATGATAGTTTTAAGTACTTACTATTCAGAGTAAAAACTGTTTACCTTTTTGTAACCATTAACAGATCTGTGCTGTTGACCATAGCATGTGCAATGTATCTCAGTTTTGCAAATCTTCCATTTTCAATTTTCTAAAAGAGATGAAAGTTTTGTTTGCTGTGAATATGCTAGTATTAATTCATATACTAATTTTGCGCTAAGAATGTATTTATTCTCCAAAAGTTGAAACCAAAGTATGACTAACAGATCTGTGACAGCTAAGTGCAAAATTACATACAATTATTTGGTTCCTGGTAATGCAGCCATGAAGATAAAAATCAATAACCAAAACAGTCAAGGAATAATGTAATTTTTCAAAACATATCAGGAATCACTTTTCTACATACTTTTAGTACACACCAAACTTCTGCTGTGTAATACAATTCTGAGACAACAAAAGAAGTAAGAATTAATTTCCTAATTTATGTTAAATTACCTCCAAAACATTGGAGTATCTAACTCAGGGGAAAAAATCTATACTTAACCGTATACAAGAACCCACTGTCGTGTAAAGAGTGGGACTTAATAGGGCACTTGAGGCAATGCTTATTTTCTCCATAATCTCTTGTTTCCCCCTGAATTTACTTAATCTTGCCCCTTAATTGCTGTGAATATTGTAACAGAATATTCTTTAATGGGGACTCTTTAATGGGCAATAACTTTTAACTATTAATGACAGCAGATGAATAATTTTTAAAAACAGGGGCTCTGTAACTTGACTTGGCAACCATTGGAATTCTGACTTTCTGAGCAATGAGTGATTAAATCAGTGATTGAATTAAGATTGCTGTATTTTAGTTGGGAAATGACTCCTTGCATACTTCCCATCTGTCACAAATAGGAAGGAAAAAAAATTAGTGTAAGCCAGTATGATTCAAGAAACCCTTAACTACATACATACTGCTTCACATATGTATGCCAATATTTAAAACACATGTAGGTTAGTTCTCAATGCAGTTAAAATAACAAAACCATTTAATAAGTATTCATCATCACTGTAAAATGATAAAGACATTTAATTAGACATACCTCACAACTTCAAATATAGCTGCATGGATAACTTCACTTGCCCAAACATATTTTTTAAATCATGCCTTCCCCTAAAGATGCTGATTCTTTAGTGACTAAAATCAAGAATATCTGCATAACAGGCTCCCAAAAGAGATTTCCAGAAAGTTCTTGGGAAGTTCAGAGTATTTCTGTCCCTGCAACTCTGCTGGGCTACATAATCACATCTATGGATCACATGCCTACTTACATAAGTCACTGCTTGAATTTCTGCAAAAGCTAGTGTCAGGGGCAGGATGAAGACAACATGAAGAATGCTATAAGAAATGAGGAATTAAGGGCTTGGAAACTCCATATTCAAGCTTTGTCTAGGGGTTGCCACACTCCCATTTGTTCCAGAACACAACATGTTGGATGGTTAGAAGACAAACAAGGATGTAGGGACAGACAGCATGGATAGGATACCTGATCCTGTAGGTCAGGTCTAGTACAATATCCTGATGGATGTTAAGTGTTAGTGGCCTTGAGAGAAAGACAGGGAAAGGGGAAAGAAGGCTGACAGGAACTTAGAGAAATCATGTGTGTGGAAAAAGCAAGGGTGGTTCAGTAGAGACGACAAATGCACATCATTGCATTTAATCTGCAAGACTCTCTAACAATGCTAGCAATTTCTCTTACTGACAAAACACATTATAAATATTGCACAGCATGACCAGTATCTCTCTTCTATTAGAAGCAATTATAGGGAAACATTTAGCAATTTAGCCTTATGAGGGTGGAGAGGATCCGTAGTCTTTCTCCTGCATCAAAGAAGATAACTTCCTTATCCTTCACATAGCATTGAGGTAAGGCTTTCAATCCAAAAGCTAATCCTCTTTAAGTGGGACTTAATAGAGCAAAGTTATCTCTTTCTCTCTTTTCACTGGCTTGCAAGTTGATTTTCAACAAGCCATCTCACCCGACTGTAACTGATAATGAATTGAGAATTATGAAAGTTATTAAGGAAGTACAGTACTTAACTATCACGCATGCAGGCTGCAACCCTAAACAAAAGCTATTTTTAAATAGTTCATCAGATTCCACAAAAAGATTTTCATTCTACTAAGATCCACAAACAAGTGAGTTGTGTAGCACAAAAATACTGTCAGAATGTAGTATGTGTTAAGCTAATTACTCCTCATTGTTAGCAATGAGTTTTATGATGGTAAACTCAAAGTTATCTGCATGCTATAAGAAAGAACACAGATAACTTTGTAGAAAGTATCTACAAACTTTGTTCTGTAGACTGTAGTCTAGAGTTTTGTAGACAAGACATGCTAATTGGAAATAAAGCACAGGAAAATGCTGCACAGTAATTTTGCAAAGGTAGCAATTGCATCTATGCCAATGCTGAGCAGTAACTACTTCTAAATATTCTGCCTTTAGATTTTTCTACCCTTCGTTTACAATCTGTTTCCCTTTTAGTGTCAGACTTCCACCTATTCATTAGGAAATACATCATGGATGGATATGCCCATTTATTGCTGGTAACTGCTATAGCAGTATCGCTACTGCACTCTGCTACCAAAGTGCCTTATAAAACTCAAACATAAAAGGATAAATAGATGTACAAATGTACTTTTAAAACAATTTCACAGTATTTCACTATTGTTTGCAGAATACTAGCAATTTGGATGATGCAAAACTATTAACATTGATCTATCATTGTTGAATATTAGTTTCACCACTATAAGAAAACAAAAAAACAAAACACTAATTTCTAAACACAACTTCTGTATTTCAAATTAAAAGTGGTTTAATAACCTGATTAGTGTAAGTTGTGGTTCGTTAACTAGACATAGAAAAGGAATGAATCTGTTGAAAAAAGACAGTCTGGCAGCTGTTAAATTTGAAGTAATCCAACCACAAATTCTCTTCTTCGCAAATTATTCTTACCTGTAGTACAAATGCTTAAATGTCACTGCAGTAACCTAACAGTAGATGTGATCTTCTGTGCAGAGATGGATATGCAAATGTGCTCAGTGTCTTAAAAGTGCCATCTCTGTATTTGGAAAGATTCCTAATTACACCACATGCTTCTGATTTATTGAGGAGCAAGCACAGAGGCTTTGACAATGAAACAGAGCAGTCCGTAGTGAAGACAAAACTTAAAATCTATGAACCTTACGCTTATAGTTCTAGAAAATATAAACAGTATGTGTGATACAAAGTGCAGAATGTTTGATAGACTTCTTGAATTATCCCAAATGAAATGTAAAAAAAAAAAAAAATTCTGTAAGAACTATTGCAACTTAAAAAGTGGTTATAAGTCTCCCTTTCTGCTTGGATTAACTTGTTCAATTAGATTTTAGATTGCCAATGTATTTCCTTATTAATTGATTACTGTCCAAACATTTAAGTTTTAAAGGCAATTCACTGTTCTTGCTAGAAACTCGAATATTGAATATATCTTTCAGTTCAAATTATAAGGTGACTTCATTCAAAGCTGTAGAATTGCTACTTCTGTCAGACTAACCTGGTATAATTGCACACCCAGTCTTCACCACAGAAACATTTAACAACTCTATGCAGTACCCAGGTCACTTGATAGATCTAACTTGAATGTGTTTGAAAAAAGGGGGAAAACTGTCACACAAAGCAAAACAAACAAACAAAAGTAAAACCTTCCTTTTTCTGCCATGCAGACTTCTCATCCCCTGTTAATAAGAATTAAAGTTAATCCTTTACTGGCTACTCCCTCATTCTAGTTATCCTAATGCACAATGTCATTCCACGAACAGCAAAGCTTTTGTCCATGACACACTAGTGCCTGAATTCAAGATTTTGTTCAGCCATGCTGAGCAGCAACTCTGAAATCAACATGCTCTGGTGAAAATGAACAGAAATTTGTGGTCAAGGTTAACATTCCAATCTAATGGCAAAGTATGCAGGACAGCAAGAACTGGGACAGCACCTTTCTTTCAGAATATGAAGCTTCTACTTCACAACAGAAATATGTGCCTATGCTAAAGGCAGAATTATCTTGGTCAATTTTTGATCTCAATACCAAAAGAATTCATTCTATGAGCTGAAAGGTGAAACCATACTGATTTATACTTCCATTATGATGACCATATCTAGATTTCTTTATGTTTCCTACCAATACAACGAAAGTTCTTGGATTTACAGCTTTTGAAGTGATTATTGTATCAGCAGGGAAATGGCAAAATATTCCAATTTGCTTTTCTGTTTTTTGTCTGCTAACAAGGTGGTGTGTACTTTACCTAGGACATTTCTAGTTTTCACTTCCTTTTCCACCATAAAAACATTTGTTTTAGTCAAACAAGCCAAGATGAAAACTGAGTCATGGAACAGGCTTCCATGTTCTTCTGAAACAATTGCTGTTAGCTGTTCTCAGCAAGCTTTCCGTAAATACACACAAGTCTTCTATTTAGGGATGGACAATAGCTGTATAATACTACCCCAAATTTGCACATTTAAGTGGTAAGGATCCTGCTCTTTCCTTTAACCTAGACACAAGATTTCCTCCTTTGGAAAACGACAGCTGTGAATCAAGGGAGTAGCAAACTAGACGGCATGCATGAATGGATGCCTAGTAAGAGTCTCAACAATGGCAAACAAAAATGAATCTACTTTGAACTTTGGAAATTATTCCTCCCTATAATTTTATTACGTGAAATGCCAGTTTAAGAGTACGTCATGATAGAGATGTTTATGTTTTAATCTGAATCCAAGCCAAGGGAAGTGAGGGAAAGAAAGAAAGGAGTATGACATTTTCCCAACTTCTCAGATGTTCTTCCTGGCAAACTGAAGCTTGAGTACTAAGAAACGAGAGTGTTCAATCCATTCCAACATTCTACCACCTGATCTGAAGCTTACCTCATGAACAAAAACGGATCACTGAACTGAAAGCTGAACACCTCCACCACAGTAGGACACAGTATTGAAGCACAGCTTTTGAAGGTCTGTGTTCTCTACAAGCTTACATCCACTGCAGCATAGCTGAGAAGCAACCTTACCCAACACTGCAGAAGAGCCTTCAAAACCTCATACACTATAAACTAAACTAAATAAATAAATAAATAAATAAACAAATGAAGTTTGAATTTATTTTGGTTTTCAATAGGCACTGAGATGTGACACAGAGAACTCCACTGATTTCATGATGTCAAATGTTAATGGCATCATTAATGTTCATGAGCAATGTTCATAAGCATGAAACTAGCCTATCTTTCAGCTTTATTCCCTGGCAGGGCAAAGACCAGTGATTTCTGGCAGGTCTATAGCTTCTGTAAATAACTAACAACAACGAAGGTGTAAACAATGTATTAAATGATTCCAAAAACTGTCTATAGTACCCTTCTGAAGTGACTTAAGCTTATAGAATCTCCTGAGAAAACCGAAATACTAAGAACCCTAATCAAAAGGGATGTACCTGACAACACCAGAGATAAAAAGCACAGCAAATTCTTCACCTCAGCAATGTATAACCTCATTACCATTACAGAAGTCACTAAAAGAGTTAAACACTTGGGAAAAGATGAATCATCAACTTGTTCTGTAGCTGACAGCAGAAAACTTGGCAACCTGAGCTGAATGGATGACACTTAGTCTTGAGGTTTTCAGCAACAATACTGGGCTTCAAATTTAATTCACCAGTGAAAAAGTGGGAGTAAAAATCGTGCAGCCAAAAGTTAAGCTATCAAAATGTATTATATTAAAAATGGGGGGAAAGGAGAGTGGGGAAAAGGTGGTCTCTATTTTTTTATATGTTACTGTAAATCCCTAAGTAAAATAATCTCTAAATTGTTTTAGGGTTGGGGTTGTGTGTTTGGTTGGGTTTTTTTGTTCGATTGTTGGGTTTGGGATTTTTTCCCCCATTTTTGATGCCTTAAAGAGCATCAGTTTCAGGTAGTTAGCTATTAAACTTTTCACAAGGTTTGGTTCCATGACTTAGAGAAAAATTAAGTCCTAAGATCTGAGGTGATGAAATTTTTTGTTATCCTAGATCCAAATTATTTGTTTCTCCAATGTATATTCAGAGGGAGCTACAAACAAAACAGAATAAAATAAAGTACTTGTATAAAATCACTACTTTTTTCTTAATGTAAAAACTTCAATAGAACTATACACCATGAAAGAGATACCTGAGGATTATATAATCATACGTGCCACATATACTGGCATTTTTTTATTTTTACATTTTTGGGGTTTTTTTGATAGCATTCTACAACCTTTCAATCTAATGAGCAAAGAAAGAATTCTTTTTAATTATATTGCATTGGAACTTGAATTAGTGATACCTGACCCAGAAGTACTACCATTGATGCAAAATTTTAATTCCACATTCTTTAATGATTTGTAGAATTTTGAGTTAGAAAACTTAAAAGTTAAGCCAACTTGATAGAAAAAATTGTGTTTTTTCAAAAAAAAAAAAACCTCCCATGTTTGTGTTTTTGCAGGGATTCTTTTTCAGTCAAAAAATGATTAAATTTCTTTCTAAAGCTGTTTTAGAACAAGTTAAAAATGTTTTGTTATAAAATTGACATGTTTTGTCTTGCAAGGAAGGTCACTACAGAAGCAAAATTTTACAGGAAATAAAAAGAAATTGCACTAAAAGCCAAAATGAAAAAGAAAATGTCAGGTAACATTAAAAATTGCCAAAATCCAGTAAAGTTAATAAAAATGCAGTAGTAACCTTTCCAATTTCCTCAACTTTTAAACATAATTTGTCTTTTTTCAGGATTGAAGATCAAAATGTATTTCTACATTCTCAATAAAATAAAATTAAAAAAAAATAAAAAAAAGAAAAGATCCCTCTGTATTTAAAACATTCAAAATCCTTCCTACAATGTTTCAGGCAGTAACAAACCACAACAGTATTTCACCTACTTCGGAAAGACATCCTTTTGAGATGACATTACAAAGTAAGTGGCAATACATGACCTGTAGCAATGTTAAGGACCAGTAGTTTTAGCTAAAACAAGCTCTCAAGTTGATTTTGTCCCCTCTAATCTGGGAGGTTAGAGGCACATATTCCTTGGCTCACTGCTGAAAAAATCAGACTGTACAACAGCTTTTGAAGGCATAAAGCCAGAATAAACTGTTTTATAGATTCTAATGGCTCTTCCCTCAGAATTTTGATAAATGGAAGATAGTAGACAATGAAGGACATGATATCACCTTTAGTAAATACGCAAACATTTCAGGAGGTCTTCCTGTTTTAGAGCAATTCTACTTCTTCAGCTGCTGGCAGAAGCGTTAATTCTTACTAGAGCACTTATTGATACCTAAATATTGCAAGAGACATGTAAAAAGTAACGCAAAAATACAAATACAGCAACAAACCACCAAAAAAAACCCCAAACAAAATAAAAAAAAACAAAACCAAAAACCCCACAACAAAAAAGCAAAATCTGTGCAAGCATTTAAATGAATACAGAATAAAACAATTTTAAAAGAAAGAAAGACCTTGAAAAGCCATACGGTTGAATTTAAAATCCAGAATTGTAGTGCTTTGGTGTTGTTATTTTTACCCCCACATGTCTAGGTAAATAAGAAACTATTACGCATGTTACATATGTTTTACTACACAGACCATTGTAAAAGTACTGCTATTTTCTGCATCTGTCTGTGATTTTACATAGGGTTTAGTTCTGGGGCGAATTTTTTACTTTCTTTGTTGCTATGAAAACAAAAATATTGATTTAAGGACCAAAGAATTTATGGTCTCAAGCAAAAATAATTAAATAAATACACAAAATAAGAATTTAAAAATTAAAACAAAGTAAATGATACATGAAAAATTAAAGTTTTATGTTAAATGCTTTTTTCAAAATATATGTATTTTATCTTTTAAATACTTCTATAGGCCATTTAGTGTTTTTACATACTCTAGTTCCAGGAAACATGAGAAACAATGTGGAACAGAACAGATGAATCCATTTTAGATATACTTTAGACATGTTTATTGTTAAAAAGAAAAGCAGACAAAATACTTTTGAAATATGAAAGAAAGAAAACAGTCAAACAGCATTTTAACACCAGTAATGACTGTACAACCCAGCAAAGTTTTACTAAACATTTAAAAGCATTCCATGTAGCAAATTATAATCAAAACCTGTCAAACACTTATATAAATGCAAAAACATTAAATACACTTGATAGAAACATATCTGGAAATAAGCTCTAAGTTGCGGTATTACTATTTCTTCCTATTATTCAATATTACTTTCACCTCATGTTCAGTTTTATCTGTAAGACTATTTTTATTATATTCTTTGCTCCTTTGCTCTCATCATCATACAGTTTATTCCCCACATTTTTTGCACAGTTTTAAAAATAAGAATTTAGCATCAGACAACCTCATTTCCTCAGTGGGAATTATAGCAGCAACATTTATACTTTAAGGTGTTTCATACTTAAAAGTGACAAAGGCCATGTATATCTTTTACAGTCCATATTATCCTAACTGTCATCATCATCATCACTACTACTGTGAGTCTTAGTCCATTCCCTGTAGGCCTGTCTTTTCTGAAAGCATGGTAAAGGAAGAAGAAAGCAGAAGTGTTAGTTTAGAAGTATTAGACTGTCTGGCAAGTTTGTTAATTAAAGCAAAATAAATCCCCAGAAAACAAAGAAATTCGGAAGTAACATCCTAGTTTAGGACACAGTATGAGCACACAAAATCTCCTATATCCTATTTCCTTTAATCAACATATACAACCTCTAAACCGCTAGAAGAAATTTTATTCCCATCTAATCCAGTAATCATCGAAAATGCTACAACACAGTGACTGCAGTGGGACCAGTCAGCAGACCTTTATACATGGAAATAATACAAAAGCAGAAGATAATCTTTTTTCTCTATAAGAAAACATGACGCTATTCCAATCGCTTCAGACAGGGGACATGTAATACACTGAGACTCATGCAAAAGAATTACCACTAGAACAGAAACATTACAAACTAAAAATATTAGTACACTTCCAGGTAAAGTAAGATTAAGGCATCAAACATACTACGTCAGAAATTAATGTCTGACAAAAAAAAAAAAAAAAAAGGCAATTCAGTATTTTCTGATTTGACTGTCTACAGAGAATTATAACCCTGTTTGGAGCTTTCATAACATTTCTTCAAGAGTAGTTCTGCCTTAGAATTATCATAAGTAGTGAAAACTAATACAAAACATACAATTTTTCAACTTAAGCTACTTTTGAAATGGTGGCTGTCATCACCAAATGTGACAGGCATTACACAAGGCAATGCCTTTACACTTTTGTAAGTTGGATAT
This sequence comes from Nestor notabilis, assembly GCF_000696875.1. Taxonomy (NCBI): domain Eukaryota; kingdom Metazoa; phylum Chordata; class Aves; order Psittaciformes; family Psittacidae; genus Nestor; species Nestor notabilis. The sequence continues at coordinate 61,216 of NW_009924217.1, read as the reverse complement.
TGAGGATGATGGTACTGTACTCAACCAAACAACAGAGAAAAATTAAAGTTACATATTACATTGCAGAATATTTAAAAGGTTTCTCAGGAAAACAAAACAAAACCAAACCCAAAATGTGAACATGTACAAATTTAAGAAGCAAAAGTAATGCAAAGTCATTAGAGAAGTCTGCACATTAGAGCTCACTCTGTTGGCTTACTAGCGTTTGGTTTAGTGGTACACTTTAAAACAGAGAAGGGGATGTTTTGGAATTAATTTTCTTGAAAGAAAGAGGAGAAATGTTATGCCATTCACGATGTTACTACTGGCATAAGTTGCCAGTAGTAGCTTTTAACTATGCTCTAGTTAAGGTAGCACTGTTTTATAACACTAGCTTTAAATTGGAGAGCATGGACTAAAGCTATCTCATTAGAAGAAAAGCAGAAGCATACTACTTATTCTCAAAGAACTTTCACAGTCTGCTGAACTAGATCACCAGTGAATAGTATGGCGAACATAGCTGAGATGCCCCAAATATGACAATCCTCTTCTACCAGAAAACAAAAGACACACTGATAAAATGCAGAAGAAACAGTCAACCATATTGGAACTCGAAACAAACAGCTATGGCAATTCTCAAAATAGTCTAAAATTCCTCTTATCAACTTCTCCAAAAAGGTTATTTCTATATGACTTCTCCAACTTTTCCTTGGCACATTGAATTCTTCAATGTTTATTGAAAAAATTCTGTTTACATTCATGCAATCACATATTACTACTTTATTTCTTGTTTGAATATTTCTAAAATGCAGTTTTGCTTCTAACAGAATAAAATAGAAACTTTCTAAGCTGCTTAACAGTTAAGTTATTTCTACTTTGATATCTGAATCAAATTCAGATTTGAAGGCAGCTAAATTATTAAAGAATAACTTTTGCTCAGCTTCCTCATGCAAGTAGTATTCCACTGGAAAACTGTTTATGTTCTTTCAATGACTGTAGTACAATACAGATACAGCTATTTTAAGTGTTTAAAAATCTGGTTTACGTAAAATTGATATTAAAAAGTCATGGCTTAAAATGTGTATTATAAAATTACTGAAAAAACTATCTTTATCATCACAATTTATCAAAAATAAAAAGACAAACATTTTTGTATCTCGCACAAACCTCTACACATACACTGCTATAAATTATGGTGTCTTCCTCAGAAGTTGTATCACAGAAACTAAACCACCAAAGTGGTCATAAGCCTAAGAAATTAAATGAAACTTCTTGACTACTGAGTCACTAGGTAAGAGGTGGTAAGGAATTTAAGAAATGGGAAATAAGGTGAAATATTTATTTCAACATATGATGAGCTTAAATGTATGTCAAATTATCTTTCATTTCCTTCACCTGTAACATTTGGCTTCCAGTTCCATCTCTTAATCTGTAAGGTCTAATAACTCCATCTTCACCAAAGAAGCGAGGCGGGCGCAGGCTTATGACATCTTCTGATGAATCTGTAACTCTGACAACAAAGCCACAAATTTAAGGTATGTGTTGTTATCTCTACTCAGCTATAATGTTTAGCAAAGGCTCTAAATTATTTTTAATACAAATTAAATTCAAGTCCTAGCACAGCAGCTGTGTTGTCTGTGTGTGTACTTCTGCATACAAATAGACATTTGAGTAGATATTCTATAGATTTTACTCAGAAATCTATTTCAGAGAATGATTACTAGAAAATTCAACGTCACAGGGTAGCACACACTTAAATAGTGTCTAAGTATTGTACTTCAAAACTTCAACATTAAAGACTTCTGTGCCATACACACTTACGCTTTGATATTTTTCTTGCATTTCTCTGCTAAAGAACTTAGAGTAGAAAACAAGAGACTGGCAACCTTACAACAGCAGAAGAGGTCTGGCTCACTAAGCATCATTAAACAGCTGTATCCAGACAAAGCTACTAAATGCCCCCTCAGAACACCTTCTCCTACTACTTAAACATTATAGTCCTAACAGTTATCAATCTGAACAACCAGGACAGATCCTAGCATGACCTAGTAAGTCTCGGAACTCATCTCATATAGTAGTAATAATATAAAATGTAATTTTTGATCTGAGAAACCCTTTTTTCTCTGTACTAGGGGTAAAAAAGAAGAATCAGCAATTGAAGGAAGTCTGATTACTGAGGATTGTAAACTAGTTTCTTGGGTAATGCTAGAAATGCCTGAGATTTGATGTTGTGGTTTTTAAATGCTATTGACTGTGTATTTTTTAAAGAGCCACCTATTTATTATATAAAGAAGAATATGAATAAGGTTTCTTCCTAACTCATCTTTATTAATGACAAAGTTGGAAGATACAGAAACACTGACACAAAAGCGAAAGACACAATGTACTGCTGCAATGACTATTGTCTGTTTCATGCCATATGCCATTCTTCACACTTATTTTACTTACTTCTTAATACCCTGAAATGTGCTGCTTGCCATGTCTATGATTCCTCCAGTAGGCCTAGCTACTGCTCCCACTAAGCCTTTTCCAACACCTTTGAAAAAACCAGCTGCTCCTTCTTTCTGAGCTCCTGAAACGATTAAATGCAGAAAATAATTATAAAGCACTGAAGTTCTCCTACAATCTTAGCAAACTTAATTACCATTTAATTACTTGATATACAACCACAGTCTCCTCCACACAAAGCTCATGTAAACAACATTTTAACTAGAAGTCAGCACAAAAAAAACTCAATAAAGAGTTTTTTAACTTAGATTTATGTCTCATCAAATACCAAGAATTTACCATCACATGAACAGTTAATGTATCAGAAGACCTAAACTTACCTCTTATTGGTTTTGTAACTATTCCTGTTATGCCACTGACAAAACCCTACCAAGAGAAATGAAAGACATTATAAATATGCTTTCACATTATAGTTTTCATTTTTCTTCATTGGTGAATAGCCTCAAAATACATGGAGTATTCTAAAGTTCACTACAAATTAACAGAATGAGCAGCAGCTGCTTCACAGTTCTTACCTTCTCTTCTGCCCTCATGTACTTTTATTTAAAACTATCACTCAATTATGGCCATGTATTAGCTAAAGTAAAATTAAAATAAAGGGTAGCAAATCTCTGGTGACTATGTCAGCCTCCATATTTGTTACTCTTGCCTGCATAGAATTCATTAATCTTTTTTTTTTTTTTTCCTCCTTACAGAAACTAATCCTTTTCCTCCACGAGTGATACCCTCTCTCAGACCAGTGGGCTGTTTATTCATAGCTTCTCTCCTTTTCTGCTGGTAATCCTCATCCATAGTTATAGCAGCTACTCCTTTTGCCATAGCACCAGTGATTCTTGATGCAGCACCAGCTAATCCACCTATTGGAAAATAAAACAAATTAACATGCCAATGCAATTTACAAGAACTCACCTAGATTGCTTACTATGAAGTATACTACTATGATAACGCTGAAGCTTACCAACAGCTCCCCCTACTAGTGCTTTGAATCCTAGTGCCATTCCTTCTACAAATTCTTCAGGACCCTGGATGGCTCCCTGGGAGAAAAAAGGATGCATTTATTTTAAGCTTCAAATAGTATGCATTACATATTTTCAAGTATTATGTTTTCATTGTAATTATATATAACAAAGCACAAACATGAGACAAAGTGATTAAGTGTCAAACTGCCCACGACAGCACCTGTGAGAAAAAGAAAGACTTTTTATAACACTATTTCATTCCCTGATATCCCCTTCTTTTAAGACAAATTGAAAAAAGCAGATTGATTTTAAAATAAGTCTTTCGTGAATTAAGTCAAATGGACTACTCTCTTGGTTTTATCTCACTTGAGCTTTCCAGTAACTTTCCCTCACACTTCCAGTTTATTTCAATTTTCAATTCTAATCTAAATTTAAAAACAGAAAAGGTATTAATATATGCACATTCTCAATCTTTGAGAATGTCCTAAATGTCCTTCATTTCATAAGGCAGGAGATTTTTACCTGGTAAGGTTCATAGAAAAATGCTTCTACTCCTTCAGACAAGCCTCTTATGAATCCAAATGGATTACCCAAGACATCAAGGCCAAGAATAAGAACATACATCTGTTTAATAGCCTGTAATAAAAACAGTGATTAGTACAAATATTTCATAAATTACATTAAACCAAAGGCAAACAATGTAGCATACCCAGATTTTTAAAAAGCAAAAGTAACATGAGTTTCATATGAAACACTGAAAATTACTTGGAAAAAGTAGTTGTACTGTTGTTGTATCTTACAGTGAGTAAATCATATTAAGTCAGCCAAATAAATGTTACTTCTTACAAGCATTTCACAAATAACTGACAATAATGTTCTTGAGATTTTACAAAGCAAGCACATTATCTAGACTCTTCTCACGCTACAGGACAAAACTTGGTCTGATTGGATATGCTGAGAAAATTTTGATTGTCACTACAAAACATACGGATATCTATATGAAGTGTAATTCAAGATTTCAAATATTCCCTCTAGGAAAAGGAAGGGCCAAAGAACAACAGATAATTGGTTCACCAGTTAAAACCGTCTATAAATTTTTTTCTCGTTTAAAGATGGACAGAGCACTGAACTAGTATGTCCAAAGAATCCCTTATAGTTAATGATGGATGGATAGAAGACAACTAATTCTTTTAGGCAAAAGCATGTCTGCTAGATTGTCTCCACTGGATGACAGGACCTAAAAAGTACACAAGGGCCAAAGAGGGATCATAATTCATATACTACTAATGTCCAAGAAAAAGCATCAATGTTTTGATGCCAATTCTGCTCTATCAGAGTTGAACTGCATTTGCTTCCACTACCTATTCCAGCAAGTTATTTTGTTAGCCATGCCACTCTTCCTTGAGCCATAATTCAGAAAAAGTACTTGCCTTCAAAATAAAAGTAATATAATTCAACTCATGAGTAATTGTTTTCTATGTGTTTGTGCACTTAACCTTTGGACAAACATATAAGGCTGAAAGTAATTTTATTTTCATAGAACCAAAGCATACAGTTGCACTTTCAAAACATAAATATACTGATATACTGAAATTTACTTATGCTAACCTGTTTTGAATAATGCCTTACAACTGCTGATTCGAGCTGTTGTGTAGTACAGAAGTGATAGCTGAGTTCAAAGAATGCCAACCTAAAAGACAAAAAAACAAACCCCAAAGAGAGAAAGTCCTTATTAAGCAGAGCAAAATAAAATCTAATATACGTAATATTGATTTAGTCTTTGGAAGTAATATTTATAATCATATTTTTAACCTACTTAAAGACAACATCTTGCACATCTGTTAGGGTGGCCCCTATATGGAGGTTCAAGGACTGAAGTGGTATCAATTCTTTCTTTCTTTCTTCTTTGTTACTGTCTTCTCCACCCGTACTGAGTGAAAAGCTTAAGTGTAACTAAAGGATAAAAATGAGATTGGGAAATAACAAGGTTGGTTATTAGGAGTACTGTATTTATACCTTCATAATCTCTTAGGCAATTTAAACATTGAGATGAAACATTCCTAATCTTAACTGAAACCAGACTGACTTCTTAACAGAGAACACCATGTAGGCCAATAAAAAAACCCAAAACAAAAAACCACTGACATTTAAAGTCAAACTGAATAACTGGATCTACCTTCAAGAAAACAAGAACTTAAAATTGCTTACTTATGTTTTCAGGCAAGGTCTCCAGAATCTTTTAGCTATAATTTAGGTTATTAGCTTGTTTCCAAAATATTTTGTTTCCTAAGTAATACCTAAATTCAAAGCAGGCTGAAAATAATAATACAGCATGGTGTTCAAGAAAGAATGAGGAACAAAAGCCTAAAAAGAATTCATTATTAACACACGTTTTACAGGTGCTAAATAAACAAACAGTGGGGTATGTATACAAGAAAAACCCACCTGTGCAGACCTGAAGTAACTGAAATACTTCACAGAAATTAAGGGGACTATCTCAGAGTAATATTCAGAAGAATTTCTCAAAGGGCTCTATAGTGCACAACCATATTCAGCAATTTTCAAAATCACATGAAAAGAAGTTATGCCTATTTCCATTTCTCTGAAGACAACACTATGTTCCATTCATTAATGGTATAACAGAGTGTAACGGTAGCTCATCTTAAAGATACATAGCTCGTATTGAAGAATCATTGTCACTTAATTCACAGCTCTGTATTGACTTTATAAACTTTGAAGACTAATATCTTATTAGAACCTGAAGAATCTACTGATTCCATTCTATGTCCTCCATATGATCTTTTTTGTCAAACGTGACAGAATACAAAGATAAGCTTTTGTCTTCTTTGTTACGAAGTGTTCACTTTGTTATCTTAACATGTAAAGGTCATTTTACTTTTGTCCAAGTCCTGAGCAGTTTTGTAGTAAAACAACTGGAGACATACCTATGAACATCTAAATGAAGATACACTGAAACAGCTGCTACATATGCTTGGAATGCATTAGGCTAAGCTGTTTCATAAAGCTAGCCAGGCATTTTCCTGTTCTAATAGCAGATCAATTCTAACATCTCAACAGATACTGTAAAGAGGTGAAAGTCAAATCATTCTTTGATCCCTTTCCCATAGGATGGAGGGGAGATTCTCTTATTAAGAAGTGCTATAAAGCCTACAATGCACCACAGTTTTAACAACGTCAGCTATGCAAGAATAGAAAAAAAAAAAAAAATATATATGAAGACAAGTAAGCTAAAAAAAATGCATGAGAGCTAGATTTGGTCAAAAAGACTCTGTTTTCCATGTAAGTATGCACATACTATTCAACAGCTGCACCTGAGTGTTTCCAGGAATGGGGAAATAGCCAAAAGTAGACTTTACTGGAGTCAAAAAGTAAAACTGCTTTTCCAGGAAGTAGCAATAAATCAAAAAATGTCATTGCACAGTAACGCTGTAATGCTGGCTGTATATGGTTTTTAGAAGTTACCTCATAACCCAGTCCAAAACACACTGCCTATACAAACTATAGCATTTTGCAAATATAGATTTAAATTTGCAAATACCATTTTAAATAATAAAAAGAATTACTGTATATGAAAAAAGTCATGGATAAGAATGAAGTAATGAACAACTCATCTAAATATTTAATAAATAATATTAATGTAAAGCCCATATAAAGTAAATAGTAACAATGAAAGCACTTCTCCAGAACATTTTTGGTTTATTTTTGATCATACGATCACAGAACAGTTTGGGTTGAAAGGGACCTTAAAAAGCTCATCTAGTTCACCTCTATGTTTCTTCATTTCCAGTGCCTACTATCCTGCAGGAGTCAAGAAAATCTTCACGTAAGAGAGATAACATAGGCTATACTGTGAAAAGGTATACCTTAATTGGAGATATATGAAAGTATTCATACAAGCTGATTTGTGACGTATCCATTGATGATACACTCATCAGTTCCTCTTGAAGAGATTCAACATCCTTTCTGAAAAGTTCTAGCTGTGAATGCATTTTCAAAAAATATTACTTTAAAATTTGGACTATATAAAACTACCATGACAAACAAGTATTTGTGACTGAGATGCTACTCATTGACCAATACTACTTATACTCTCCTATCTTATTTTTTTACTTAAGGAGTTAGCATTTTAGATGACTTTTTTTATACAAAGAGGAGGAAACATACGTATAAAAAGACAATACAAGATACACGTATTTAATAGTAAAAAAACCAAAAAAACAACCCAAAGTTAAAAAATACGTATTTTTATGAAAGTTTAAATACCAAATATTTTCCAGTAAAGTCTGGTTTTTTTACCTGGGTCAAACAAAGGACATACATATATACCTTCTGAACACATAAAACAATGCATAGGTTTTTAAATACAAAAAAATAGGCTAAAAGACTACTTCCAGTCATATAGAAACTAGACTCTTACAGACACTGAGAAGACCACCATCTAGCCCTTTTCTCTTCTCTCCCCTCCTTCAAAAGACAGAGTTCCTTTACAACAGTCTGTTTACAACAACTGATCATGTACAAAAAAAATCCAAAAAACCCAAAAACCAACTTTAAAATAATAACAATTCTGAACTTATAGTCAGAAAAGACTTAACTAGTCAAAGAAGTTGCACCTAAAATAATGTGTCCTATCGAAACAGTAAACCCAGGTACCACCTTTCTAATTAAACAAGCAAAATAGTCAAAGCACTAAATATTAAGGAGGGATCAAATCCTACAATCATGCCTTGCAATTCCACTAAAAACAAAGTGCAGAAGAGGGTCTCCACTAATTTCTGGATTCAGTGGTTCAGCTAACAATGCTGATCTCAATTTATCCTTCCACTGGGAGGGGAAAGACAGAAAAAAAAAAAAAAAATACAACTATGTATTTTTTCCACTATACAACCATACATTGAAGATTAAGGTAATTCTTCAAACTACCACAATAATCTAAAATTCACCGGTACACCTGGTGTAAAGCAGATTTAACAGACTGGATGCCCTAGAACGCTGCTGGGAACCACCAGTTTAGACTACATATTCCCACACTTGTTCCACACTTCCTTTTAATTTTCAATATATATTTACACTGAAGCAATTTTTTAATATTTCTCCTTATTTTAGTATAATCCCTGAGCAGTAATCCTTTCTTAATCTCTGATGGGTAGATATGGGGAAATAAAAGCAAAGTAAGTTATCTTTCCAGCACACCTTTCACCTGCCATATTAAGACTAGCTTTTAATGCCCCATCAGAAAGGACCTTTTTGTTCTACTCATCCAGGCAGATCATCTATGCAAATATTTCTGGTTCATTTTTCAATAGCACCATTTTTGAGATAAAGACAAAACAAATACTCTTTCTGCTAAGTAATTTATTATGTTTGTTGTGTACTGACTTCAAATTTCAGTACTCTTAACAGGAACACCAAGCCAAATATACATTATAACTGCATTGCATCTATACAGTTTACCACCTTTAGGTTTTCTTTAGCAAATCCAAGAACCTTTGGCTGTTGCTTTATGGTTGCATCTGGAGTTTTTATTATCATCTTGCAAGCAGACTACCTTGCAATTTGTATTACTGTATTTAGTTCTACTGTTGCTATGTACAGACTCCTTTCATTCTCCCTATACAGTAATATACTCCCACTGCCCTTTCCTCTCAGTATCTACATGTCAACTATGTCATTTTCCAATTTAGTAATTTTGCATAAAATTGCCACAGACACTTTTCACTTTCTAATCAACCTCTATCTCAATTACTTTTACATTCTCTTGGTCTCACAGGCAGATAAGTTTCAGTGGTTTCTTGGCCAAAAGATTCCTAGATTTTTATTTTTTAAATAAACTACATTAAGGAAAAAAGTATTATTTTCACTTCTTTCCCATCTTAGTTACCCGATCCTTCAGGCATTAGTAAGACCAAGTAGTCTACAACAGCACTAGTTCCATTGTTTTCAGAAGGTTCTGAAGCCTTGTTTGCATAGCATGTAAGATGAGGTTAAGAGAAAGAATTTACTGTTTGCCTCTGCCAACTGTAACACTGAAAACCCTCACAGTTTCCTATTCACCCCAGACACAGCAATTAACCAATATTATGGATGCAGAAAACTAAGGTTTTTTAATTTTTTAAAATACAAGCTTCATAATTACCAAGTTCAAAAATCTTTAAACAACAAAATGTTTCTACCTCTTGGTCATTCAGCACGTCAGTTTGTGTAAAGAATTCAACCAGCGCATATAGGAAGCCAAGATCTAATCTGAGATCCATCTCTTGAATCAGGACTTTAAAATACCTACACATGAAACAAAACCCAGTTATTAAGGTCTTTTGAAAAAATGGGTAGCATACAAAACTTAATCTAGGGTATTCAGGACACATACTGAATTCATGTTTTTTGTTTTATTAGGTTTGTTTTGGTTTGGTTTGTTTGTTTTGTTTTTTTGTTTTGTTTGGTGTTGGTTTTTTTTTGAGGGATTCACCATTGCTGGTGAAAAGAAGGCTCCCCACAGTGGTGTAAGACAAATGCATTTCCTGTAACCAGAACTATTTTAATCAAGTAGCAGCATTTAAAAGTGCATATAGCACTGGGTTTTATAAATTAAAAAAGACTAAAAATCTGCATTAAAAAGCAGCTTTAAAATCGTTGCTTTACTCTGCATTTATGCGTATAATAAAGTGGGCTGAGCTTTTATCACTAAGTGCTCTGATCTTTCCAAGAATGAGTTGGTGTAAAATTATCTAGCATTATGTTTTCCCTTATAACAATTTTAATTTTAAAGCTTCATTAAAGATGATCAATAGCAAAAAAGATTGAACATGTCAAAATACTCACTTGATATGAGATATTTCTGAATGTCCTGCGGTTCTCATGACAATACTGACATCAGTAAATGGTTTAGGTGCTATAAAGTCGTAAAACAAGAAGAGATCAGCACAGATTTTTATATGATAGAATACCTTTATATTTTTTAATAAGAAAATGTCATACATGTTCAGGATTTTCTCAGTCCTGTGAAGCAGAATTACATGATGGATATGACTGGCAAACAAATATGGGAAAAGAGCAGGAACAGAAAGAAATAGGGAGACAAGGATGACATGGAACATCAAAATTGTATTTCACTAATCTACGAAAATATGCCATTTTAATTTAAAAATTAATATTGAAATAATGTTACATTTATATAATTTCCCTAGTCATGGAATAAGATTTCGCAATGCCTGATACAAGAATTAAAAATAAATAGATAAATCTGCAAATTTATGCACTGTAATTTGAAATTGACTGTATTTAGAACAAACACCTGACAGCTTATTATCTTGTGCAGAAAATTAGTAGCACTAGTCTGTCTCAGTTCAGAATCCCTTTTGACATTACTCTGGTATTCCAAGTGACCTTGCACTTAACAAGTTAATGAAAGATTGCACATCATTACATAGTATACCGACATCAAGCTTTATCGTTCAAGTAATGGAGCAGACATAAAGCTATATACAAAATAGGCAAAATATAATTTGCCATGTACAGAGCTTATAAATGGTGCCTCATATAGCAGTTCTAGGCTTAGACCAGCACACACTTCTTATTAGTTAAGATTATTTCAGATAGATTACTATGTCATCTACTGTGCACAAGCAAAAAAACCTCAAAATACCCAAACCCCAACATGATTAAGATAAACAATTCATTTAGAGCAGTAGGGAAAAATCAGGTAACTAAAGATGAAAAGCGAATCCTCACTGCCCCAGAACTCCAAAGGCAGGTTATACATAAATGGTGCAACAGATTCACTACCATTAAGATAAACAACAATTTGATCATTTGTTTTCAGCAGGCAACTCTTCTATATTAGTCAGCATCAAGTTTCGATTGTGGTCTGAACGCAACCACTAAGAGCCCATTTTAAACTTGAACTTTTAAATTGCACTCTCCAAGAGTACTGAATTAGTGCGTCCAAATATGTGCTTAAAAGGTATGATAGTGAAAGACGGAAAAAAATTTGTTTTCTTCTAACTGTTGTTTAAATGGTTTTCTGTATCTCCTCTTTGTAAAGCAAACTGCCTCCCTATCTCTAACATTTGTTACCTAGTATTTGCTATCTGTAGTCAGTAAGCTTATACAAACTTCATCTGATAAAACTGACGTAATTAGACTCAGTACAAGCAAGTTATCTTGTTATTTCAGAAGTATGGATTATGTTAAACTAGAACAAACCTGAATCCAAGGTGATGGACTTTGGAGGTTTTATAGGATAGAACACAAAGGGAAATATGGCTCCAGGAATCTGGTTTTGTATCTAATAGGGGGTAAGGACAGGACAAGTCGCAGCACATTAGCTTTTCAATAGTGAAATATTTCAAAATCAAGAATTATGAACATTACCTGTAGCATTCCACCAACTCAAAACCAGAAAATAAAGAGCTGCTGTTGTGGTTCAAAATAGCGCTCTCTTCAAAATGAAATCATCCAATCCCAACAGTCTAGAAAAGCTTCAATAAGTCAGAGGTAATAATAAATGGTCCACAGAACTTCTGTGAAGGATTTGGTTTTAACAACTTTAACACATGCAAGACAACAAACCATACCTATTTTCTGTTGGCTATAAAGAAAAGCCGTAAGAAAAAACATGGAAAATGAAGAGTAAATGTTTTCCCCGAACAGTCATAGTTGTCTGGATTTCTTTTTTCCAAATCATGTAAGAAGTATTTCCAAAAATTTAGAAGCAGTGATGTAAAAGCCAATGAGTACAATTAAATTCAAAACATAAAAAATCCAAAGAATTCTAAAACCAAATCCAAGTTTCCATGGAAGTTGCTTTTTCTTAATAAATACAACACTGGGTTTTTTCTACAAGACTCACCTGTATCCTGTAAATTTGAATTCTGACAGATTTCTGATGTGCAGATGAGCTGTATTCTACTTTTAAAGCTGGCAGATAATTCCTTCTAATAGGAATCTCATGTGGTTGTTGAATTTTCATATTCATTCCATTAGGAGTTAAACACACCTATTGCATCATTAAAGAAAATTTAGTATGCTGTGTTTTTTCAAGGACTGCTTTTTAAAATATACTTTAAAGTGTACACTGTTCATTTCATTAACATTTTAAAGATAGCTTAGCAGAAAAAGTTCTGCAGCTTTTAACTTTTAAGTAACTTTATTTACAACAATCTAATTTTGCCAAAAATTTCAATAGAAGTAAAACTACAAAATACTGCATTATTTGGGGGACTGCAGTTTAATACACAGTTTTCTAGAGTAAAAGCAGAGTAGTATAACGTAACAGTCAATGACAGATAAAAACTGGCTCATTTACCATTTACTCATTGGAATTGTGTTGGAGGTATCTATAATTTATCTAGAGACAAGGACAGCAGCATTTGGAGCATAATGTGCTTTTACATTACAGAATATTTTCTGGAATCTTTTCATATTTATGTGGTTGAATGACAGTTGATTTATTCCACAATAACGCACTTGAAAAGAGTTTGTGCTAAAACAAACAGACTGAAGACTAACACCCTGTCTGCCTTCCCAGTGTAACAAATGAACCAAATGCAAAGCTTGTTTACTATAGCTTTAAGGATATTTAGTCCCTGCAAAGATGTTGCACTTCAACTTAAAAGTTAGAGGCTAACAACAAAGTCTATGGTAAGTAACCTTTTAAATATTTCTGGAGTTTTTTCCAAAGATTTTTCTTTTCCTACACAGAGCTAAAGGGGGTTTTCAAATGGATTAGGTAAATCAATCATCTCAATTTTCACTGGAGGTTTCTTCAAAGACAGCAAAACTGACACATTATCTTTTTTCTGTGTATACGTGAAAACAATAAAAAACTATCAGTATTACCAAAACATTTGATTCCAGCTCAATAATCTTATTTTCTGAAGGAGTTAGCTCACTGTAATCTTTGAATTCTTGTTCTAGTTTATCAGTCTGCTTAACACTCATTGGTCTCCATCTTGACTTCTTCTTGGGTTTTGTTTCCCAAACCACATCAGAACTTTGAAAACAAAACAAAGGACCAAGCGAGAATGATTAGCTATTTCAACACAAGTTTCACCTACCATACTATGGCTTTTAATAGGTTATAACTACAGAAGGAGAACCTACATCATAAAGAACTACTGTAGTAGATAAAAGTGACCCAAATCACCCACTGCCTTCTTTGTACTAAGTGGAAGCCAGTCTCTCCAATATAATGCAAAAAAGAAAAGTGAACAGCATATCTCCCCGCTTTCATGAAGATAGACATGTAAGGATGCTTAATCAGAAAGCTCAGTTTCAACAGCACTGCCATCCATTATTCTACAATGAATACTAAAAATTGTGACATTGTGAACTTAAGTTGAGATTAAATGCCTCTTGAATTGCCTCTTATTTTTCATGGCTAGTTTCTTCACTCTTTCAGTCTAAAGCAATAGATGGTGATTTTGGTATACATTTATCCTCTATCAATTTTATGGTTTTCAGTTTTTTTAATTGTTTGTGGGCTTCTTGGTTTTTTGTTTGTTTGGGGTTTTGGTGGGTTTTTTGGTTGTTGTTGGTTGGTTGGGGTTTTTTTGTGTTTTTTTTTGTTTGGTTGGTTTTTGGTTTTGTTTTGTTTGTTTTTGTTTGGGTTGTTGGTTTTGTTTTGTTTTGTTTTAACTGTATCCCAAAATCAGTTCTTCTGTCTCTTACCTCTATTATGAATAAAACATCAAAAAAAAATTAACTGTTCTTAGATGGCACTGGACTCTTCTCTGCTTAATGCCAGTGCTTCTGCGAGAAGCTCGTGTCTGATTTCAACCAAAGGCACACAGTAGGGCACAAACCAACATTATCAGACAGGTGTAGGTTGTTTCCCCTTTCCACCAGCTACTCTACAGCCCATAAACAGACTTCCATACACAGCTCCCTAATCCAATCCCTTTCAGCTACATCTCTATCTGTACTGATACATCAATGGCAGAACCACCACCACCAAAAAAAAAAAAAAAAAAAAAAAAAAAAAAAGTGAGCTAAAGGGCGAAAGAACAGCTACAAAATACAGTACTACCTTGAAATTGCTGGGAATTATTTTCCTCTTCCCCCCAACCCCACAATGTGCTGCCAGAACTACCATGGTGAAACTTTTTTCTGCATCAAGTTTGATACAAACTGCCTTTTCTATTCTTTTTGTAACAAGATGATCACAAATGGGAACATTCTGAAAAATAGGGTTTTCTTCACTGAAACCAGGGAATTACCTCTTGCCTTTAGAAAGAGCTTTCAGGAGTTTGACATCCACTCAGGTTTTAACGAGAAAAACGTAAGTACTGCTAGACTACTGACTATGGATGAATGCTTACAAAAAACACTGATATAGTGAAATCTCAACACTACTTTGAATCCAGGCAATTAGCTGCCACTATTAATGGAGTGTTTCAACTGTCTAGATAGTTATCAGAGCTCAGTTTCTCAGGTGAGGGCAAGGATCAGGATTTTATTTGTGAATAAGAGATTTGTATAAGTACATATGTATGTAAAGTTTTTGCTTGTTTGTTTTGCAGTATGATTCAAAGAAATAAGAGGAAAAAAACTCACTCTAGCAACTTCATGGCCATGAATATATAGAAGTATGTCTCAAGCACTACATAGTTCCTTTTCTGCTTCCCTCTGAAATGTTATAGTAGAAAATCTAAAGTATTAAAGCCTTGGAGTCACCATAATTTCTCAATCAAAACTAAAAAGAACTGCAAGCTGCTACTGCATGAGAATTTTCAACATGGAATTCAGCACTTGTTTCTATAATTAAAGACCTAAAAATCCACTGACACAAACTACCCACAGACCTTACTCCTTAAAACTCTACTATGATTCCCCAAAATACATGGACAGGAAATACTTCTTTTCAATCTACTGGGAGTGTTCCCACACAGAGTGTGAATTCTGTGCTGCAAAACCACTTATAGAAAGCATATGCACTAATATAAAATAGAGTGAAAACATTTGTCTTTACAACAAGAAAACAAAATTATTTAATTCTAAATACTCAGCCAGACCTCCTTTTCCTCTTCAATCACACACAGAATTTCAAAATCAAATTCTGTGAAGTTAAAAAATTTTGGACAGTTGCACACAAAATACGTTACCTTGTAATTCCAATGTAGGATACCTCCTGCTTTGTATAATTATTTACCAACGAAATTCCAACATCTTGCAAAGAGAGAACAATTTCTTGCTCTGCTAGTTCTGCTTTTACACTTTCATATGCCAATTTAAATACATCCACATTATCAGTGATCAGGACAATACGCTGCAAACCTTCAAAAAATGACACTAAATAGATCACTTTTCTACAGTCCAGGCTGAGTGTTTCCATTTTGTCCTATGAACAAGAGAAGAAAAGTTTTTACAACTCTATTCATCTTTCTACTACTACACAAGCAAATCCAAAGTCTTAGCACAACAATAGGAGATATTTTTTTAGAGGTACAGGAAAATAATTAGGAAGTTTTACAGCAGTCTCACACACACACACTTTTGAACTGAAGACAATGCTTATTGGCACAAGCTCCAGAAAACAATGTTGTTACTGTCACACTCACTGCATATAGAATTTCATACATACACTGATGAAAAGGATACTATATTAGCACTAAAAGGCAATTTAGATAATAAACATACCTCTTTCGGGGTAATTTCCTCAATTCTATTTCCACATTTCCATTTCAATTTTCTAGATCCTGCTGGGTCCGCCCAAGTATACAGTACTGCCTTGTTTGGCTGAAGACAGTCTTCCAATTCACTAAGGGAACTAGAACAAAGTAATAAAAATTAAAATGTCAATAAATTTTTTTATGTTTGTGACTTCTATAATCTAGCATTTCAACAATTTTTTTTTAATAATGAAAATAAAAATATTCTGCATAAAACACACAAAACCATTCTCACTAATAAATAATAAAACCAGTATTTATACTTCAAAATACATATACGTACTTTATAAATAAAGTATACACACTAGATTGTAAACACTTATTTAGTTCCGCACTTGTGATTAACAAGGGAAACAGTAAGTAGAGAATAAAGACAGCAGAGCTTGCAAACTGAAAGGAAAACTCATAATTTGTGCTGCCCGATATTCCAAGAAAATATTCCAAGAGAAGTGTATTCAAAAATCCATTGTTTAGGAAAGGTTTCTCCTATATGATTTGCTGAAAGGAAAAAGTGCAGTATTTAGTAT
The DNA here is from genome assembly GCF_000696875.1 of Nestor notabilis. Taxonomy (NCBI): domain Eukaryota; kingdom Metazoa; phylum Chordata; class Aves; order Psittaciformes; family Psittacidae; genus Nestor; species Nestor notabilis. The sequence goes on along the minus strand of NW_009924217.1, from coordinate 44,554 downwards.
ATGGATGCAGGGGATGTTTTCAGACGAACAGATTTTAAACTTCATTCTCCCTCACATACAGTTAAAAACTGGCAGAATTGCTTCTACAGCTCTCTGAAAGGAGCCTACCGCAGGAGGGGAACTGGAAAGGGAGGTGCTAATCTCTTCTCACTGGGATTCAGTGATAGTACATGTGGGAATGGTTCAAAGCTGTGCCAGGACTGGACATAAGGAAGCATTTCTTTACCAAAAGAGTGGACAAACCTTGGAATAGGAAACCCTGGTTTCCTGGAGAGGTTGTCAATGTCCACACCTGTCAGTGTTTCAGAGGCATTTGGACAGTGTCCTTAACAATATGCTTTAATTTTTGGTCAGCCCTGAACTGATCAGGTAGTTGGACTAGATAACCACTGTAGGTCCCTTCCAACTAAAATATTTTATTCCCCAGAGTTCATTGCAAAAGCTACATATATACTTATCAAATTTACCCTAGGGATGCCCAAAATCCAGGTAAAAATATAAAAATTACTAATCTTTACAGATAAAAATAAAATAGACTTTGCTCTTCAAACAGGAACATAGAGCTGCAAGCTTAACTTGACTAGCAGTTCTTCCAATTGCAAGTAAAAATCTGTAAACAACTCTGCTCTGAGAGACTGAAAGGAAAAAATGATAGAGGCTGTTCAGCTTTTTAAAAGAAACAGGTCAAGATTGATGTAGATATGCTTACCTCAGCATTTCGCAGTATCTGCTTACAGAAGCAAAGCATTACAAAGACATTCCAGCTTGAGAACAGAATCAGTACAGCTGCATGCAGGTGCAGAACCATATTTTACTACAGATAGATACTATTTACATAGATAATTCATATTTGTTAAAATAACCTTAGCTTTGGTCTGGTTTGACATAATTTATATAACTACCTACCATTTCAATCCATTTCCTTAGCTCTCCCAGAAGTTCTTAACACATTCTTTCAGCTAAATCTCAACTAAGTATGATAGAAGAGTGGAAGTCTCAAACCCAATTAGATTTACAACTTATTCTCCATAGTCAACACCTGCACAGTTCTAGAAAATCTGGCATGTGCCCCTACTAGGAATGTAAATCAATGTAGAGGACAAGGCTACAAAACTCATATAGAAATAGAACAGAGAGCTTCCTTAGCTCACAAAACAGCTTTTTTACTTGTACAAACAGACACCTAGCACTAAAAAATACTGCTTTGTTAACTATTCATTCTCTTCAGTTTAGAAAATGAGATTTTTTTGAGTGCTTTGACAAATTTAGGACATCTTTAGAAATAGGCATACTTAGAATACATGAAATAACAGTTCACATTTCTCTGTGCAGACATCCACACTAAAATTCTTCTTACATACCTTTGTCCATACTCAATGATCTCCTCTTTAGTATGGTTTATTAATAGAAATGGAGCTGCGCCATCATGGTAATTAGCAAAGGTAATCACTGTAGAATGTTCAGTCAGGTTAACATCCACTGTAATTCCTCCAAGCTATCAGATATAAAAATTATAAAGTAACAGTGGAATTAATTTCTAATAAAGCAAATGTAATCTAAATATTTTGGGAAGCTTTTACTCTCATAAGATAAAACCATCAAACAGTCAAACAAACAACCTGTTTTAACATATCTTTAAAGTATTTCCCAGATGTAATTACTAAGTAACAGGCATTGCACTTAGAAATTAAAAATATGGAAGAGTACTGTACTGTAAAAATTTAGGCTGGTAGTAGAGGAATCTTCAACCATTCATACACATTAATGCCCTCCAAAACATTCTACTTTTAAAAACATTCATATATTTTAAGATTATTGCTAGATGAGACCATATGCAACATAGAAGTACAGTTACTGGAGTTGTAGTTTCTTTGAAAAGTAAGTTAATGTTACTTTAGAAGTAATGTAAAATACTTCTTAGCCTACTTGTATCTGTGTGTATACACTCAGGAAAGTGAGTATGAGAATGACGACAGTACATTCTGCAGCTGCACATACATAATCTTTTCCCCAGCTAAGGTTTTGCAATAGCTGATTGTATTGGAAGACACAGTTCTGAGAATGGAAATGAAGCAGTTATGTTGTTTTATCTGATTTCTGAAGGCAACCATTTACCTTGTTGTCCAAATGCAGTAGCAGACAGTTTTCCTGCTTATCAAAATTTATCTTCTTTGGGAGGACATCAGAATTTTCAACTCTAACAAGCAGTTTGTTGGCATCATTTTCAGGCCAAAAGGGAATGCACTAAAAAAAACCAAAGAGGTATTTTAAATTAAGTGGGAAAACAAACTAGATGTTAAATGGAATTCACTTCAGCCAATTCTACCCAGAAGTGTAGTGAGTTGGATCATAAACTATATTAAAAACCCTAATGTAATACTTACCTGAACACAGTAAATTCAAAGGAAGTAAAAAATAATTCAGAGTATAGTGAAGATTCAAAAGAGTTAAGGAGATAAAAAACAGTAAGGCTCCATATTCACATGAAGAAGTAATTTAAAATGGATAATGTACTCAAAATCCAGAGTCTAAAGCTGAGCATAGCTACATCACCAAAATAGCCAAGCTTCTAACAAAACAACAGAAAGGCAAACAAAAAACCCTTCAAAAAAACAAACCAAACAACAGCAACAGCAATCAACAGAATCTCTTGCCAAACAAGCATAAATTACAAATCAATCTTATAGTGACAATCTACGACAAAAGGGGATATTAGCATAATATACCATGTAACTTGAGTATGCAGGACATCGGCGTACTAGCCGTTCTTTCAAAAAAGTTCTCATATATATAAGAAAATTTTATATATATGTATAAAAAAATTATGTATACACATACACATCTATATGTGGGTATAAAACATATAAACAAAGTATGAAGCATTAAGCAGCAAAATCAGAGAGCACATTCTGCTATTCACACCTGACTGAAGTCACAGTCATTCTGGGTTTAAAAATCCTTCATTTAAACAGTTTATACAAACAGATAAAATGAGGAGGCAGGGAAGACATAAGTTTTAACTGTAACTAATGAAAAGTTTCCTACTAATTAAGAGAGTCCTGCCACAGTAACAAGCTATGATTAACAATAGATTCTCAATCAGCAAGAGCCAAAGTCTGACTAGGTAGACCAGTTTTCCTGTATTTCACACTGTTGACGTGCAACATCCAACACTTAGGAGCACCTTTCTCCAACACAGTTTAAGAAACAAGATGTTTATATTAAATTGCGTCTGAATCCTAGAATTCAATCTTCAATGGTGAAAGACTAGTTCACCAACTTACCATGCCACTAAGTTCCCTTTCCCATTGTTTCTCACACCACAGGAAGCAGGAAGACAAAGGAAAAAAATATAGTTAAACAGCAAGATTGAAGGTGTTATCTACATCAACATGTATCCTACAAAGGAAATTTAGAATTGTGTTGTAAGCTAGCATAAAACACAGCAAGTAAGTCTCGACGTAGAAATTTAGAGAGCCCAAAGAAAATTCAAGGAGACTCAGTCAACAGTAAATGAAAGTTTATAATCAAAACCAAAATAAAAGAATTGGCTAAACAAAAAGTTACAGAATCAACCATAGAGAACCAAAACATTAATTTTTGCAATAGTCTTTAGCCACAGAATATCTCACAAAATGATGCTGTTTCCAAATGTTTTGCCACACATTTGCTAAGTGCTTCAGTAGTACTATATTTATACAACAATCTCCATTCCATAATAGGATCTTTGTATTTAACAGTGGTCTCATGTAAAGTCTTCGACAATGTTTGCTTTCTTTCTCTAAGGATGCATGCTGGTCAACTGACTTACACTACACTTAATTCAAAGGACCTTCCTTAGCAAGCAGTTTCATACTAATCACTGTCCAACAACTTCTGTTACAGCCTTTTGAAGAACAACAGATGTTTCTAAAAACAGTAATTAAAGTTTTGATAGATTGACTGCTTTCCAGACATGGAATATGTCCATGAGCAAATGAGTTCTACATAATAATTGCTTTTTTCCCCTGAGAAGACAGTCTATTTGTCACTAAGAAAGAAGCGTGGATAATAAAAGGAAAAGCAGCAGGAAGGACTCTGCTTAAAATTACAAAAATAGAACGGAGGGAAATGGGGAGCAAGCTGAGATACGAATTAACATTTCAACAAACTGGGCTTCTTTGAAGACTAACCAAATGTGAGAGAGTAATGAGAGAAACACATACACACACACAAAAACCAAATCACAGGCATTAACTAAATAACTAACTAACTAAATAAATAAATAAATAATCTAGTTTAGCTCGATAGCAGAATTCCATATCTTAAGATCAAGATCAGACAGTAACATGGTTTCTAGAAATCCTGGATGCTCCAGGATAGAGCAATAGTGGCAGGACTCTACCTAACTTTAGAAGAGATAAGAAACATACTGGATTAAGCAACTGGGTTACAAATGGACAACCTTGGGAAATTTAACTGTCATAACACAGGTTTTTAGACTGCTTATCAAAAGGGAAAATATCTACACCATGTGAAAAGGGAAGTGATTTTGGAAGTGAAGTCTGAAATCATTTACGAGAGGATACAGATTCCTCTGTTGACTTCTGCTACTCCATTTAATAAATTACCACATCTAATCTTTCAAAAGATATTAACAGTGCTCCTAAAATTTACAAAGTCTTCCTGTGATACTTGGTAATTGAAAGGAGACTAAGATCAATTAATACAATTACGAAAGACCTCAAAAAAACGATGCTTGTGGGACAAATGAGAAAATTCTGCAAGGGTATCAACAAAACAACCAACATAGGAAACCCACAAATTATATATGTAGCAACATATTTAAACTTTCAAAACTATTACCTCTGAATAGTTCTTCTCAGAAAATTTTAAAAGTACTTGTAAAATAATTCAATTTATTCTCGTAATAACTTTTTATCACATATAAACCACAAAACCAAGAAGTAATAAAATCTGACCATATTTTCTCAAAATAAGAAATCAGATATGAAGTGGCCCATGCCACTACATGTGAACTTCCCTAACTTCAGAGCTTTATCAATGAACTGTATGAGTCATCAGGCATGTAAGGAACCCAAAAAACTATGTACAGTTAAATGAATGTCTGGTTCAGAGGGAACAGAATAAATGTGTAGGCTTACGGCTAACAGCCTATTTGTGAGTAAAAGCAAAGAATCTTATTTTAAAATAATGATAAATATCACGGGAAGCTGAACTGACTTAAACTCTTCAAGATCTAAACATCATTGTGTACACTTAAAAATCACAATGGAAAAATGGCTACAAAAAGCAGGTGAAGTTGTATCACAATCATAAATTGAAATAATATTTAAATGGTATTTCTCTTCCTTAATAATTACATACCAAATGCACACTTAAGGAGCATGTGTTGAAAGCACCAAAAATGTAACAGAAAGATCTGGTTACAAACACGATTCAAAATAATCCTTTAACTTTGGTATTTTAGTTGGCAAGCATTTTTGGTAATCATTTGGACTACCTACATACAATACTACAGAAAAGCAACGGAGCCTCCAACTGCACCATCCGATAGGCTAAACTTCTGTCTCTGCTTTAGATATACTCTCTTCAAGACACAATGGAAGGGAAGGAGGAAGATTTCACTCTTCTCAGAAGGTGGTATGGATCACTTTCAGCTTTCATAGACCTCCAACAGAACCCCAAAACATGCACTGTTCTTCCTACATGTCCTAACAGAAAGCGTAATGGCTCAAAACTCAGCACACATATAAAACATAATGGCACTGCAGTGCAAACAGCCAATCTGCATGCCTGTCTGCCATAGTCCAGACCTCTGCACCATAGATGAAAGGGCAAAAGCCATTTCCATACCACTTGGCCTAGGGACCAATGATACATCTTTAGAAATTATGCATTAAGCATTAAAATCAACAGTGAGACTAGTCCCTGAACAACAATTTTGACAATTTGAACTGATCATATAGGAATTTTCTTCCTACACGAAAATGTAATCACATGTAGCAGGTTAATCAAACCACTCTGACAGATACTACTGCAAAAACTGAACAGAAGTTCCTGTGCAGAGAGAGATAATATCCTAACAGTACAGGTCTTTTTCTCTTACTATTTACGATACAGGTAACAGAGATAACATTCCAATTACAATGTAAAACAGCTTTACAGTATGTCAAAAAGCAACATTGAGAAAAAGTAACAGGACACAGGTAATTTATGGAATAAACACAATATGTTCAGACACTCACTGAACACTGCATGGCTTATTTTCCATCAGTGAGTGTTCAACACAATTTGCTTTTTTTAATAGGTTCCTTTATAAGTTTACCTGTTGTAAAACAATAGGAATCCACTTTTCCTTTCCTTCTTCAGCTACTTCCAAAGTGTATTTGCTTCTATTTGAGATCATAAAAAATGGAGTGAAAGTAACAATTCTAGTAATATTAAAACTGCTGTTGTCTATGGTGACACCGACCTGTGAATAGGAAGACATTGTTAGAAGTGTGCTATTCTTTTCTTACCTCATTTATATCTTCTGAGACTAACGAATTTGAAAGATAAATTTAACTCACATGATAATCTTTTTTATGACTCTTGCATTTCACAGAACCATGGCTTCCAACAGTGTCCAGTGAAAACTGATCAGACAGTTCACTGTCAGTTACCATAAGCTGCACCTATGAAGAAGCACCCTGAATTAATTTTCAATTTACAGACACTGACAACATTTAAAATCATATCCAAAGTAAGTGTACATAGACACAAATATAAATGAATAGTGGAAATACTTGTGCTTCTATTCAAAACACAACAACTGCCAGTATAATCCCACAAAGATACTCTACTGAGTAAATCCAAGATTTTCTACCACTTCCAGTCACAAGCTATGTGGAAAAAGCACTAAAACTGTAAGATACTGCAGAGGAAACAACCACACAAGGATCCTTTCCAAAACTTACAATTAAAATCTCAAAGGCGAATCAATGATCATGTAATCTTTCCGGTATCATTCATCCATCAGTAACCAGCACTAAAAAAATCTCACACAGCAAACTCAAATGGTAAACTGCATCTGAACCTTAGCTTACTACCGACTTTGACCCAGTCTACCAACCACAATTGCAAAGATTCATTTTCAAGTACCACAACTTTACATTTCTTACACAACTTCTAGGTCTTATTTGGAATGAGGACCATTTCTTCATGCAGTTTAAATGGAATAAAGGAAATAGTCTTACTTAGGAAACATTTATCAGTTAATTTTACTACTCTCAAAGATGCGAATCTCCCTCTTAACAATACCTTTGATAACGTAAATTTCCCATCTCAAGTATATCTGACAACATGCTTATTTAAAATACGAGTTTAGACAGGTGTCATAGCTTTCATGACCTTTAGAGATCACAGCATAGCGTAGATAACTTCCAAAGAATAAAAATGCTTTCACACAACAACACAGGAGTACAGAGCTGTCGGGTTTTACAAAATATAATACCTTGTTGTTTTGGAAGAAGTTTTTGGGCTGGAAGGAGAAAAGGAGCGGCTTTTTGTAATCTGGAGGATGCTTGCGGTGAATACCATCAGCTTTGTACTGCAACATTCGACCAGTTTTATTCACCATCCAGTACGGACTGTGAATCTGTATAACCATCTGCCCAGTTGTGTAGGTCACGTGGACAGCAATATCCAGTTCAGTTTTATCCAACTCTGTGATGCAGTAAAATGTCGTAAAGCTGATATCGGGTAGATTGCTTTTTATATGGTACTCACTTTTCCAATTTTGATCAAGATAGTTAAGTAACTGCAAATCTAGTTTTGTTTGATCCAAGACTGCATTATGTATTTGGACTGAACATCCCTCTTGCAGAGTGTCATATTTGTTCCCATTTCCCTTTAAAAAAAAAACAAACAAAAAACCAAAAAACAACAAACCACAAACAACAGTGTACATTTAAATGAGTCACACTCAAAATTCATACCAACTTTTACTTTCTAGCTAGCTTTCAAAATTAAGATACCAGTTACTAAAGCAAAATTTTAAAATGCTTATTATGCTATTTAATTATGTAACATACTATGTCCTGAAACCAGGATGCACAATTAAACAGCCACCTTGACCCATTTTACAGAAAAAGAAAAACCCAAACCAACCCTATATTGTCATCAATATTTAACACACACACACACACACACACACACACACACACACACAAACTGTCACCAAACTCAAATACATAAACATGATTAAATACTGAGTGGATTTTCTCAAGTCAGTATTTCTTTCACTAAATTTAAATTTGTAAGAGAGAGATCTTGAGACAGAAAAGAGCTTGTTACTAACACACATCTGGTAGAGACAACAGTCTCTAGCTCTAGTAATTGTGTATTTGCAGCAAAATTTTTTACTAAATTCTACTATTTGAGCCCATATACTAAATATTATGGGCATCTGAGGAAAAAAAAAAAAAAAGTGCGGTTCACTGTCTTCCATCTGTATTTCTATTCTCTGATGTCTACACCAGCAGGCAGCGGGACACAACCCTAGCAGATCCACAGAATGAAACATTTAATGCTGAGAAACCAATGTCCACACTGTACACGTTTTAGGTGTTTTACTTGAGTCTGGCTTCCCACCCAGAATGAATGACTATTAACTGTCAAAAGTGCATCTAATCATTTAATTTCATCTGAAAAGGACAAAGTCTGGCACTAGGCTGCAATTCAAGCCAAAACCTGGCAAAAAGGCAGGCCTTTGAGAATTTGTTAAAAGCACACTACTGCTAAAATTCAGTGACAGCATGTAAAATGCTACTTTAGGCTGACCCACTTCTGTCACTTGAGGCAGTCATAATTCAAAGTAAAAACTATACTGTTTAATTAGGTTCAAGCTGCACTTAAGCAACAGAAAGTGACTCACAGGGCTAAACTTGTACAGTGTAAGCTTTACTTCACATATGTATTTAAAGTATGACCTATTACTAATGATTAATACCAACACTTTTCACAATCTGGTACTGCTTCATTTCTGTAAATACAGATTTACCCTTATAAGATCTGTAAACTTGCTTCACAACTACTCTAACAGAAGCCCTGTTTTTTAATATCCATTTATAAACATATTTTAACCAGCTTATGAACTTTCATATCATAGGTGGGAAACATCACAAAAAAATTAAACATTAAAGAATTACCTCTAGAGAATAAGTTATTTGATAAGGAAGAAGATTACGGAGAAGAACAGAAGGCCATAAATGAACAACATATGGAAAATCCCACTGATCTTCTGCACATAATGAAGTTGTCAACATGTCTTTTACAGGAACAATATTGATGATAAGTGAGTGGTTAGTTGACCTCACAGACTGGCATTTCCTCTGTAATAAACTGTCAACATTTTTCATGATTTCATCAAATGTAATTCCTTCACACATATCATATTCTCCTTCCACTCCATTTTCATTGGCTAGTGGTTGCAAACTCAGTATTGATCTGTAAAAGAAAATATTTTTTAAACACTCAATATGACACTGAATTTTTCATTTCTGAAAAAGTACTATGCAACATTCATTCTATGATTATTTGGATTTTGGAAGATTTCTGACAGTAATTCATTTTGTTAGTAAACTTCTCCTGAATGAAATGTTTACCATGTGAAAAGTTTAAATGTGCCTGGTCAAACTCACCTATGTATCTGTTCAATGAATTTAGAATGTCACTAAGCCTTATTAAATAAATGTAATCAGAGATACTTACTAATTAACATTATCCACAAAAAAGCATAGCTTATTTAACAAAAAAGACACACAGCTGTCATCTTAAAAAAAAAAAAAATGGAGGGAGAGTGTTTGCAGGAAAACAGAAAGAAAAAGTCTCCATAATCATAAGAAAGCAACAATCAAAGCAAACTTATCTGCCTAAAAGTTGGTGGCAGTTCAGCTAAATTGTACATACAAACTCATTGCAGTTTCAATGAGTATTAGCTTGAAGGTGCTAATAGTAAAGATGTTCTGGAAACCAAGTCTTTATAAGGTTGACAAGCCTTTCTACATCTGTGATAGAGTTTAAGTGTATCAATTTCAGTTTTTTATTTCAGAATCACAAATAACAAAAGCAGCTTTTTTAAAGGGAAGAAAAAAAGCTGTAATGCATCACTAGATATTACTCCTCTAAGAAAACAGTCTGCACTGTATGGGTAACAATCACAAGCAGCACCTGGGCTTGGATTCTTAAAGTAACTTAGTTCATAGAATCATAAAATAGTTAGGGTTGGAAAGGACCTTAAGATCATCTAGTTCCAACCCTCTGCCATGAGCAGGGACACCACACACTAAACTATGTCGCCCAAGGCTCTGTCCAACCTGGCCTTGAACACCACCAGGGTTGGAGCATGATTAGTTAATTTAAGTTGTCCTGTAAAATGGATTTCAAAAGACTTCCAATTCAAGAATTATACAGTATTCTATTTAACCCAAACTAGGTGGTCTGAGAAGACCACACCCAACAATGACAATACAATCATAATTATAGTATTAGGTAGCAAACAGAAACTTTTTTTAGTGTAATTGTATGGATACAATAATCAACAATCTATAAACATATTCCATGATAAAAGAACAATGCAACAAAGTACCTGTAAGAGGACAACGGTATGTTGAATTCATTTTCTGGTGAAGCAGTCCCTATACATCTTCCTTCCTCAAAAATATTTAACGGGATTGAAAAATGATTCCTTATCTAAGTGAAATAAAAATCCAGCAACATGCATTAGGAAAAAATGCAAAGATTCAGTGTTTTAAACCTAACAGAGGACAGAACAAGTAGTCTCTTATTTTTCACTTACTCATTTACCATTCCAGATCAGGTATTTCAAAAGAATTGTCTCCAATACCAGGGAATCTCCTTAAAAGATTTGGTTGTGCAGTTTAATGCTATATTTTAAGTGAACATATTAGCTGTAAAATTTTTTTTAAGGAGAAACATAAAGCCCTTTAAAAATAAATACAAGTAGATCTGAACCATATCATAAATTTCCAAAGAACTTTCTCCTAAAAATTATAACAGATACAAGGCTGTGGGGGTCAAAAATCCACAAGGTAAGTCAAATATGCATTTTAAGGTTAAGCCATCAGCAATCATTATAATTTGGGGGGTATATAGCGCTTTTTGTTCTTTGCAAACATTAGTTTTTTTACTTTATGGTTACTTTAATGGCATTATTAGCTCTGGGCAAAAAATACTAATTTAGGTAAGTATAAAACAGTAAACCTGGTTATTAACCAAGTCATAAACCACTTTGGGCAAAAGCAGCAACTGATACATAACAGGGTCATTACCACTATAGAGCACTAATAACTGGATCATCCCTATACTTGTAAATTATATATTAAACTATATGTATAATACTATTCAATTAAAAAAAGATAGAGACACAAAGGGCTCACTCTTCAGCTGATTGTTCCTAATTTGAAATTCATGTCTCAATCGTAGAGAACGAAGAAAAAAAATAATCTGATAGATAACAACCTTGCATCATCAAGGTAAGGTCAAGAGAAGTTTGATCACTTCACACAAAGCAAGTATGTCAACAAGACTGCAATTACAGCTAGTATTGTAAGACATTACTGATGAATTATCCTGATCTAAAATCTGGTCCAAGCACTTCCACCCACGCTCTGCCTTTGTCACTTTGGAAAAGCTTTTTATTCTTGAAACAGTCTTCTGAACTACCTTAGAATACATAACAGCTATGTTATATGAATTGTTTAGGTAAACTTTTTAAACATTTTTTTAATGCTTATTTAAAGACTACAGGATCATTTTTATTCATTAAAAAATTTAAATAATAATGAAATTATAATGTATGTAAATATAACAACCTGAATAGGAGAACGTATAGTTATCATCTTGCTTCCTTCAACAGTATCAATTTGACAGACAATGGCCCTTTCAACACCTGATTCATCATGTCTCACTCTGTAAATACATCGACCCACTTTTGTCAGTGGAATCTTTTCTACAGTGGAATGATTATGTGGACCTAGAATTTATAAGATGAGAAATAAAAGAGAAATAAAAGGAGCATAAGATACATTTGAAAGACAAAAATGCATATTCAGTAGAATTTTCTGTATCAACCTATTAAAAAAAAAAGGTAAAGCAAATGAAAAGGTACAATCCCACTTTTAATATGCCAATTTTGCAGTGTTCCTAAGAAACAGAAAGATTTTTTTTCACCAGATGAAAAAGAGTCAAGTGGGTTTTGTCACTACAAATAAAATTAGTGCCCGAAGAGAAATGTTTACAATATGTAATGGCTTTTTAACAAGGTATGGTTAAAATTTCCAAATTGTGGAAACAATTCAACTAATTAATAACACAGTCAAGACCATTTGTAAAAATCAGTTTTGGAAAAAACCTGTGAATTGATACAATAAATCAACTTAATTTTTAACATATTTACATTAAAACTAGATAAATGTTACTTTTTTTTTTTTTTTGCTATTTTAGCTTTAACTGTGTTTTACTTAAAATGAATTTAAAAAAAATCTTTTCTTACAAAGATCCCCTTTAAGAGGAACTTTTTCTATGAACACTCATATATACATCTATCTATCTATCTATCTATATACAGGCCTCAATACTACAAAAAATAAAACTGAGGTGGCTTAATTCTGCATTAACTTTTGAATGCAAACAAATACTTGACTGCAGTAAAATCATGAAATAAAGATCAGTTACCTAAACAAATTATCATAGTAGAAAATTTATGCTATGAAAATTAACGTGATACATGTAACTTTTAGGTGTGAAGAATAAAGCAGGATTTCAAATACTGCCATGCACAGAGACACTCCTTTCACATTATGTAATTCCCCAATACTTACTGACATGTACAAGATGCAGTATTATGTATGATGCACTACTTACAATAACAGAAGATGTATGAACTTTGGAACTTACAGATCTGAATGTAAAACCTCTTGCTGCAAAGAGTTGTCATTGCTGTGAACTGGTCACTCTCATTTTTAGTTCTGACAAATTCCATATTTAAATTCTCTTCATCTCTTAGAATAAATGTTTTTGCTCCAAATTCAACATTAAGGACACTAAAGGAATCACTAGGTGCGACAGTGATGGGAAGTCCTAAAGAATTTATTATTACAAATGGTGCTCGGTCTTTTTTGAAGATGTCTGAAGTTTGACTAGCTGCTTCAGCAAATGCCTAGAAAACAAAATATAGATACAAACCACAAATATATTAAATAAGATTTCATCAAGATGATCTGCACAAACATTCATTTAACATTACTGACACTGCATAGTTAAGCAAACTTTCTTACCGTGCCCAAGTTACTTAACATTTGTAGTCCACATTTGGATAACGTAATGTTCAGCTGGTCTTTTGAAGAAATATTTATTACTGTTTTATATTCTGGAATTTTGAAGTGTTCTTCTTCTGCATCTGATTCAACCAATGCTTTTTTAGCCTTCTTCTTCATCTGAAACGAGATTTTTAAAGAATTCTTATCTGACCACTTATTCTGTAGAAGTAAGTTTTACCTCAAAACTCCTTCTGTCTCCCTTTCCCACTTCTATGACCTGTCAAAGTTTTCTTTTTTCTGTTCATGTTTTTATTCTCAAATAAATACAGAAGAAGACAAGAATAAAGAAAGCAAGAAGCAGAAGATGTATTTCAGAAGTCAGTAATAGTAGGTAAATTTATGATTATTCAAAACTTAAGAACATACAGCTATATACAGCCACTAACATATCCAGTAAATGCTGTGTGAAAACAGTCATTGTAACATATCTAATAACACTGTAAAAACTATTATATACAACCAATTTTCTCTTCTTAGAAGAGTAACATCAAATTTAGTCCCTTACGTTTCCAAACCAAATACATTTTCCTGGCCTTCAACATTTCTGGAAATTATCTATTTCCAAATGTTGTAATTCAAATCTGGGCAAGAAGATCAAACGTTTGACTCGCTGTCTTCTACCCTTCTTCTGCATTAGGTCTCATACCTTTCTAGAAAATTCTTAGGAATATTTTTAATAGCAATTTCCTGATTGCAGTATCTCAGTCAATAATCCTTACCCTTCTGAGGCCATTAATTATTTCAGAAAGTTGTTTGATAATGACAGTCCTAGGAAAAGGGCAGGTTTCCTATTCTGAGCAACCTCTCACGCTACAAATACTTGAAGAGTTTTGAAAAAGAAAAAGGCGGGCAGGAGAAGTATCACTCTTCCTTAGATAAATGCTTATCTACTTTGAGACCAGAATTTCCCTATGAAGGATGGAACTGAAGTGTGGTAAGAACACTGTTCACACAGCAGACTTTGTGCTAGTCAATAATGGGTATCAGTTTTTCCAGTAAATTTCCACTACAGGTACTACTGCGCAATGAGATCTTTCCAAAGCCACTAAATGCATCATCAGCATACAACCTAGTTTCAGAGAAACCAATATAATGCCATTATGATTATCTACTGCAAGTGGAATCAAATTCTCTTGCCACCTGAAAGACAGTATTATTTAACAGATCTGCAAGTCTGGATCTTGACTCATGCAAAAGCAGTTTTCCTTCACTAATTGGGAAAAAAAGTCTTGGCACCAACAAGAGGGAACACAATTGTTAGATTAGCCTCATCTATGAAAGATGCAGAGCATTTGTTTTTATTAAGGTAGTGAAATGGAAGATTTGAGTTCCACTTCGGAAAATATACCTTGATTTCAAGAACCCACGGTTTGAATAAATCAGTCTTCTCAACTTCTAGTGGTTCAAGCAAAGGTTCCCACACCCCAAACATCTCATTAAAATAGTGTACCTGTCAAAATGCAGAAGTCAATTAGGAAGTTACATTCAACTGTTAAATCAATGGAAGCTCTACAGATTTTAAGACTTAAAATTCTCGTTTAAAAGTATATTAATTACCTTGGTAACATGAAAGATTTATAATCAGGCTGAACTTAGAGTTGAGTCTATACTGCAAAGACCCACTTCCAAATAAGCGGTATAAAGTATGTCACTTAAAATACAATTTTGACCTAAGCCGTAGGCACTGGAAGTGCCTATTAAAAAAAAAAAATTTACTCACAACAACCACTGAATTTTATGTCACTAATTTCCAAATATGAGCCACTGTGAACATTTTATGTACAATACTGGTACCACATAGTATTTTATAGAAATGACATATGAATATATTCTACTGTAATCTTAAATTAAGATTGTCACACAGGTTTTTGGGAGGTTTGTGCAGAATATAAATATGAGATTGTATAACACCAATTACTGCCATTAATACATTTCATACATGATATTTTAACTACGTTAACCCTCCTCGTTCCTATCCTGCTCCTGAAACATATATTTGTAAGAGTTTAGTCATCAAATATACGGATTATTTTTCCTTTATTGTCTAAGTAACGTGACAGGTTCAATATCCTAAGAAAACTTTTATTTCTTATGTAGGATTCCTCACCTCTAGCTCCAGACGAGAACGTAGGTTGATTAAAGTACTCCAGTTTTTGACTTCCCCGAGAAATGAGGACTTAGCTAAAAGCATCGGTACAGTTCGGTGCCCAACACCAGCTTCAAGTGTTATAAAAACAGATTCTATATTCATTTTCAATGACTCTCCTGTGGGCACCAGTTCAGCAGTTGGATTTTTATCTTCATTTTCATTTGACTCTTCAAGAAACCACATTTTTAGATTTTTTATATCTTTCTTATTCCACAGGTCTGGAGGAATTGGACTGACCTCTTTTTCTGTTGTTTCTGCAGTTTGATAAAGGGCTGATGTAATAGTAATTACTGTGTTTATGATTATTGGTGAAACCTACAGTTAAACATTGGAAAAATTTGAAATGAGAAGCTAGTACAGGGAAAAGCTACTTTCAGAAACAAAATTATAATGAACATGTTACACTAACAAAACACTTCTGTTCTCTACAGGGCTTCTATATTTGAAAACTCATTACTTTCCATAAAATACAGATTTTCAGCCCCTGCCTTTCTTCCAGATGGAAGCTTTCTAAACTACATCATTCAATGCTCTATTTGAACACTTCAAAACTTATCTCTGCAGACCAGGCCATTTTATAAAACACAGATTCCAAAACCAAAACACTGTGACACAACTGTTAATTTTCAATTTTGTTTGTTTTCACATGCTAAACAGATAGCTGACCTGATAAAGAACAGAAACAATTCCCCTCTTCAGTCATTTCTGATTTTTTCTTATTTTTCTTCCTAAGAAACATATCCCACAAGCAACTTCAAAGCTTGTAAGAAGAAAGTAGTAGTGAACTAAAAACATAATAAAAGTGTACCTACTTTTATTGTTAGAGATCTAATCGTTAGATCAACTGTCTGTGGATTAGTACTTGACTGTTTCATTTCAAAGAAGAAGTCACAAGGCTGTAACACCTATACAAAAGAGTAAAAACAAATAGAGAAAAAGAATCTTTTTAAAATCATATACTTTTAAATACTACATACCAAATGTACTGAAAGGAAAAGTAAACAAGAAAAAGACAGCATCCAAAGCATCACCTCAGCCACTCATCATTAAATCATTAAAGATTCAAACACCACCTACAATAAAATGCATTACACTTCAGTAACTCTATTCTTTAGGTGAAGTCTGCATATGTCTTCAGGTACACCGTATCACCATTCCTGTGACTTCTGAGAACCAGACTTTCAGTTAAGGGCAACACAGCAACAACAGTGACAGTTTTCCTGAATAAAAATATCAGTTTGAATCATAATCACTCAGTTCCAGCTTTATTTTACAATCAGTCCTTGCATACTCTCACTTGCCAAGTTTTACCACAACCTAATCTAAAGTACACTATATTAAAAAAAAAAAAAAAAAAATAGTGCTATGTGATTAATAAAGCACTCGGATGTAATTAAGACTCTACTGAGACTGTATTGACAAGAAAATTTATTCTGCAGTCCCTGCGTGAGAAAATATGTCTTTCAAGAAGTCCCTAAAGATTGGGCAATATAAACTCTTCATGTCAGTATCAGCCTTCAGCAATCTTGTAATCTTGTTGTAACATCATACATTTTCTTTCTTCACTAAAGGAGGTCATACAGTATCATCTGAATTTCTATTTCTCCAATTATTTTCCTAGACTGAAAGAGTATCGTTTACAGAAAACTTGGGTTCAAAGGTTTCCTTACGTACATGTTTTCAAAAGGAGCACTTATGCTGCTTCCTGCAGAGAATGTCTTCATTTTTGACCTCTACTATTTTACTACTCAAGTACTTTCTGAAATTTTCAAAGGTGGTACCATCTGAAGCATCAAACTAAAGCCCTCTGACGTTTTTTCCCTCCTTATAGCACAAGCATCCTGCCAAATACAGGTCTTTGTTTCTAGAGTCTGAGAGAAAAGATTCTCGCAGTAGATATTGCCATAAGATGGAAAGCTTGGTGTGAAGCCTTTTAATGGCTTTTTACAAAGGTAGCCACATTTGTGCCATATTCCCCTGCTACAGAAATGGAAGTTCTGCGTTGTGTTGTGGCTATCAGTGCAAGTGCACCACTTTCTCAATAACTAGATTGTTAACAGATTAATGCAGTCGAAACGTCTGTCTACCCAAGGAATAAACTAAGCTGCTATGATAAGTGGAAGTTGTAATCCTGTCTACTTACAGCTTCGGTCTTTCCTACATAGTTCCACAGAGTAAGTAGGCACTAATGCAGAGCTGCAAAGACACATTCTTCAAAATTCATCTGTGTTTTGAGGACACAGATAACACTTGGATATACTGCCAAATTGATTTTTTTCTGTGGTGCAACTAGGTATAGTGGTTTTAGCTATAGAGCCAGAAAAGCTCTAGAAACTCCAGAAGTCAATACATTCCACCTGGTCATTAAAACTAATAAGTCTAATTTTGTTGCCAAAATACAAAGAAGCAATTTTAATATAATGGATCTATGGACCTTAACACAGAAGAATTTATGAACAGCATACCATAAGTAATATATTTCATAATACATACTTCCCATTCGGTCTGTGATCTTTTGTTACTCATGTAGCTATTTAACACAAAGTTACAGACTGAAAGTATTCCAAATTTACTATGTTGCATTTGAAATAGTGTACACTCATAAAATTCTATTTATATGGCTTACACAGGATACAAGATTATTAACATATTACTCTCCTAGGCTTTTTATTTTAGCTTGACATACTAAGCAAACCTCAAAACCACAGATCAAGATGATGCTTTTGGCATATCAGACCAAATAGAATAAAATCAACAAAATAAGCTAGCCACAAAATTTTACTCTTATGTCTGTAATATACATTTTAATGTGAAAGCTTCGGAAATAACTTGCATTCTAGTAATATGTTACACAGCACCTGTTAAATACAAAGAGGATGTTTGCAAACTCACCGTAGTGATGTTTCCTTTCCTTTCTTCTGGAAGAAATGGGCATGCTTTCATTTGTAACTCTTTAACAGCAGCTGTCATGCTATACCTTTCAGGACTATTTTTAATGAAGACCTCACATTGTGTTGTAACTACCAGTGCAGGAGCATCGCTTCTTGTTAAGTCGGCCACAAACACAATCTCTGGATTTTTAACAACAATGTTCATTTCCATTGTAGATATAGGCTGCACAGGTGCTTCAAAAATATAAATTAAATTAGCTTAATTGTTCACATTAAATTGTCATTATTTACAGCTCTCATAATTTACAGAGACATTTAAAAGATCTAGCACTACCAGTGTCAGAAAACCTGTAGATCCCAGGGATCAAAATATTTCTAGGCTCCTCACTGGAAATACAAAACCATTAAAGCTCTAGTTACTTTCAGATACAATAAAAGATTCCACAAAGCTTCTTTGTCAATCAGTTTCACCACTATTGCTTGCTACCTCTATTATCAGCTTCACTAAATATCTAAATCAGCCATCTCAATAGGGTCTTACAAAAAAGCTGAAATGCTGGACACATTTTCTGCTCTCTGGAGTGGCAAAACACACATTTTTCCATAAGACAGTAATGTAGCTTTTACTAGTGCTTGATCTAGCCATTTGCAGTACTAATATACTTCTATGTAAGACTTCCTATGTTCAGCTTTCGATCATCTGTTAAATAATCACAGCAGGCCTACCTGAGGTTGACACAACTAAGATACTTAGAGTACAGGAAAACATACAAAATAAGACTTGGTTTGCAAACCTCATGTGAACTACAATGGCCTGGAAGCATAAATAGGTCATTTACTGCTCTGATGCTCTATTGGGCTAATTTCTGATGTCAGATACAGGGTCCTGTACTAGAAAGATCTTAGAGACTCAAGCTAAAAGCATGTTCACTGATGGAGAGAGAAATGCATGTCAGTGAACAACTAAAATAACAACATTTCTAGGCAGCAACATCAGGCAGGCTGAGTTCATATGTAAGCATAATATAATATGCTCCATCCTTCTGTGGAAGGATGAAAATGATGATGGCGGTAATCATCATCATAAACTTAGTTGAAACTGAAAAGATAGTGAGTGCCAGCAGTAACTGTCCTTTCCCATTTTTGTTTATTTTAGACATACATTTTTATGTATTTCCTTTGTGTGGTAAGACAAAGCTTCATTTAAAAACAGACACCAAGGGACATGAACCAATTTCCAGAATGCAAAGAAAGAAATATCAATTGTTAAAAGAATTCGTTCTGTACACATGAACACAGGAAATAGCATAAAGGAGTATTATAATTTTGGAAATAATATTATAATACAAAAATTAAATGGATATTTAAATGGAAATTTAAAAATATTTCCAGTATATACCTTGCTCCTTTGAAGGTAATGACTGTTTGAGATTTCTCTGTGCAGCAGCACTTTCTGCATTAGCCTTTAAGAATATATCTGCAACAGTAAGCAGAAACTCCATGCTTGCACAAAGGTATATCTCTTGAACAATCACATCAAGAACAGTGCCATCTCTCCCCTGCTTATAGCTTATATCCATCATAACTTTCTTGTCGAATCCATGTTTCATTTCCACCATTCTGAAAGACCATTAAGGCAGAATTTAATGACACAATAAAAATCAGCCACAAGTTCTGAAAAACACTCAATATTCTCACCCCACCAATACATTAACAAGAGTGAATTTAAATAGGAACACCAACAATTTTAAAAATTGATTGACACAAACATCAACATAAATTCTACAGAACTTCAAAATTAAGTAGATTCCCATACACCGGCAACTAAAGGTGTTCATAATTTTAACAAGTTATACCATCACAATTCCATGTTTACATATCAAAAGTATAGTTTACTGACATCTGGGTTTTTTTCATGGAGAGGAACAATGTTAGTCTTACTTAGTCAGCAGTTTATTAAAGCTAAAAATGAAATTCGTTTCTCCATGCATTTATTCATTTTGTATTTAAAGTTTTGTTTAGTTCATATTTAATTTGTTTCTAGCATTTATACTGGTCTCATAAGCAACATATGAAACAAAAGGCAAGACAGACACAGAAGTCTACAGTAATATGTACTTTAAGAACTATCTACACCAAAACAACTGCAGTTTTAACACAATGATAAAATGGAAACATTTGGAACTTTTTGTCAAACTTCAATAAACAGTAATTTATGTCAAAACACAGACCTTGGTGTAGCCATCTGGATTGACTGTCTTTTATCATCTAATGTGCAGTTCGCCAGCTTGACTGAAGCATTCATTGAACCATCGGATAACATTTTGACAGCAGCTGACATCAAACCTAATTTAAACTCTGCAAGCTTCAAAAGGTCATCTCTCTGATCCAAATTTGTAACCTGCTTAAATCAAATGAAAATATGTTTGTAGACTTGCTTATAGGTAATGTAAATAATACACATTTGCGATATACAGCTTTCTTCTAACTGGTAAAATTTCTAATAATGATATATTAAATGACCAGTAATTCAAAAGACAACAAAAAATCAGTAACATGCAGAGAAGGGGGGGAGGTGCGAAAGCAAAGCAAAGCTTTACACTTCTAACAGCTTTGCAAAGCAAGCTTACATTAGTGAGAGGGAGACAATGTTTAAAAGAAAGTAGAACTATCACATGCAATTTCAGTTTGTGTGCTGTCTAAAAAAATACACAGTGTATGCAAAGACGACAAGTAAGAAATTAAGTTTTGTCTCTTGTGACTACATGGTGTTCAGCCAGATACTGGAAAATTGTCCAAAATCTACAATAACAGACTACAAGTTTAAAATAAAATATTACTAAACTTTTAGTCAGAAATTTGCTGACGAGTTTTGTAAATTTAAACCAAGAGGAATAATAATGTATTCATACTGTAACACAAATTTAAAATCTCCCTCCACAATTTTATTTATATACCTGTTTGTGTCCACACATGTCTAACTTAAAGAATAGGCTGCATCCCTCTGCATTTTCTTCTTCCCAAACTGTATTTTAAACTACAGTAAGTTTTCAGCAAATTTTTATTAGTACCACAGAAAATGCCACATATTACATGCTACCACTGGTTACACCTTTTCCTGTAACATTTGCCATGATGTTTAGTTAAAATAGCTATTTATCATTTCCATCGTGTTTGTTGCTACTGTTAGAAATCATTTCCTCTGCTCCTAAATTAAACTGCTCCTGTTCAGAATTTCCAGCAGTCTAGGCAGCCTTGAAGTTGTTTCTTTATCTTTGTAACCAAAATTATATTTACCTGTTTTGAATCTGGACTATACAATACTAAAGTCAGAGAGTCGAATCTGAAGTCCAGTTTTAGTGTTGTTTTTATTTTCATAGATGAATGCAATTCCACTACGGCTGATGTCACAACAGTTACACCTTTTGAAAATTAGAAAAACACTTATTATCAAAGACTATTACCTGACTGCAAACAAGGAAAAACTAAAACCTACATC
Source organism: Nestor notabilis (assembly GCF_000696875.1). Classification (NCBI taxonomy): domain Eukaryota; kingdom Metazoa; phylum Chordata; class Aves; order Psittaciformes; family Psittacidae; genus Nestor; species Nestor notabilis. The sequence continues at coordinate 22,633 of NW_009924217.1, read as the reverse complement.
CTCACTAATGACACTATAAAGACACCAACTTCCCCTTCTTTCACACATAAATCCACCCACAATAAGGATATTATCATGCTTTCTGTAATTACCTTTCGCAAAAAGCACAAAATGTTCGAGAACACAAAATACTCTGCTTATATATTCTATATGCATTTTTTACCATCTTTAAAAGACATAAATGTACAACTTCCTTTAATATTATGGTTCTATGTGCAAGAATGTTACAAAGAATGCAACTTTACTTTCATCCTTATTTGTTCATCTTGCCACATTTTTTTTCAGTCTCTGCTGAATAGTTCATGGGCAATGATGCCACCGAATAGGAACAACTTTCAGGGATGACACCATTATGACAAGAAGAACAGATCTAAAACTGAACAGCAACAGAACCAGCATACACAGGAAAGAGAGTAAAATACCACCTTTCCCAAGTTGAGATGTTAGCAACTCCAGTTGACAGAGTTTTAGGTGCTCACTGCATTACTGCCAGTGGAACAAGACAGTCCTTATATTAAGACACATAATGCTGTAAAACTCACTTCAGTACACCAGTTGCTTCTATTTGTTATCATTATTGTTTGGTACAGTTCAAACCACAATGTCAAGATAACAGAGGCATACTGTTAAAAATAACCGAATCTGGCATCCTTTCATAAAGACAATTCTAACAGAAATAATAGATTGCCAGTAATACCTAAAAATGCTAGACCACATGGAATTTTAGAAAACACTACCTGCAGAGTGCTGTGAAGTACTATGCAAATCACTACATTGGCTAGTAGTATCTTTCGGCTCTGGTAAAGATGTTGTTGCATCAGAGCTTCCACCTATATTTTCATTTAGTGTCCTCAATATCATGGTAATATCTTCCTGACTGAGAATTAGCTTAAAAAACAATAAAATAAAAAAAAAATTATTAATAATTGTTATTAAACTCAGAACAAATCAGTTAATTCAACTTTTGGTAACTAAAATTAAGTTAACAAATAAACAGATAACCCAAATTAGCTTCATCTGAGTCTCTGTTTAGGAGACTACAGCACCAAGTAAAATGTTTTTCTCAAATCCACACATACCGTTTTTGCTTTGATCTAAGAACTTTCTTTACAAAGCTACAATTTAGAAATTGAACGTTAGAAGTTGTACCCATACAGAGTGACTTACAGTTGCACAAAATCATCCACAATTAAGTCACAAGGTACTTTACAGTAACAGTCACTAGTTCTATTTCAAAATTTGGTAAATTGGTTTCCCTCATACGACTGATAAACTTTTTCTTTTTTTACGTGAAATTTAAACGAGCATATACACTAACTCAGAACTTGTCACAAGTATGACTTCAGCAGGTGATAACGCTGTTATTGAACAGACCAATAAACCCCTACTTTTTCCAACCCTTCTTTGAAAGATACTGACTGGTAAAAGAAGGCTATAACATTATATCCACTTCCAACTAGCAACAGTAGGAGATAGTACAAAGTCTGCCTGTAGTATCACAGGTGAAATAGAGAGCTTAGATTAGAAAAGAAAGCTACTGACTTCCTTTTTCCCCATGAAACGACAAAATCTGTTCTACCTATACATCTTGAAATGAAAAAGTACCCCAAGGAACTTGGATTTTATGGACAGAAAACCAAATCAATTTTCCATGGATATTTTAACAGCTGCTTTCAGAAATGAGTGCTTACATTCATAGGCTTGAGTAGGCCAGATATTTCAATATCAGGAACTTCGTTATACCATGAGGCAGCTAAATTTCGTTCAACAACTACTTCCAGATTGAGTGGCTGCAGCAACTGTACTTCAGTTTGTAATGAATCCTGCTCATAGCATGATCTGTGAAAAGAAAGAAAATGCTCCCAACTTGACACACTTCACTTACACATTCTAACAGACTTCTGTCTTTTCCTCATCTTTTTGAACAGTACCGTAAAATATTCTTCATACTGCTCCTAGTATCTCTAACTAAAGCCGTACTCCACCAACTAGACATCTTTTCTTAGCAGAGAGGAGACACTTCAGCCATATACTCCCAGTATCTCTAGCTAAAGCCTTACTCAACCAATCAGACATCTTTTCTTAGCAGGGAGGAGATACTTCAGACACCCAACACACTAACTTCTTGCAAGTTAGGACCTCTTACCTGTATAACTTCAGTTCACTCAATTGCTTCTTTCTTCAGTATTCTGCAACTGTGCTTGAAAATTCCCTTCCCTCTCTCCCTCTCCCAATGTCCTGCCCATTTTCAAACACTTCTTTATGGCTATGTGACTTGGTATCTTTCCTGCTATATATAGAAATCATAAAATCATATAGGTTGGAAAACATCTTCAAGATTATCTTCAAGACTCCAACTGGCCACCCAACACTACCATGTCTACCGCTAACTCATATCCCTAAGCACTTTGAAAACTCCATCAAAATAGCCTTTACAAATCAATATAACCTGTTTCAAAGAAGTGAAGGATGCGTAAGTCTATTATTCTACATAATAGCCTCTAAACAAACATTTGCTTCTATTTAAATATGTGTAGATGGCCACTTCACCTAAACCATACATATTAACTGCTTTACAAATTCTTTATTTGTTGTTGTATTTCAAGATAATAGTGTATCCATCAACATCAACTAATTATTTGATAACAACTTCTCAGAGCTCTCCAACTGAAGTGTCCCAAAAGGATTACATGAGTTTAAAAAAAAAAAAAAAAAAAAAAAGTCTTAACACTATATTACCTGTATAACTTCAGTTCACTCAATTTCACTGTCATAGAGTCAACAACAGGCGGGAGATTATACTGTGTTTTTGTTTTAGAGATAAAGAACTGGTTCTTCACAGTGATTAGACCAAGATCAGCCACCAGGACATTTGCAGACATTGCTGACTGTGGAACTATCACAACAGGTGCTTTAATATTGATATCTAGTGCCAAACGGGAACTACGCTCTGCTAGTTCTTTTACACCCGTAGCTGCTTTCTCTGCTGCTTGAACAGTTGCCTCAGTAAGAGCTTCCTTGGCTGCTTGAAAGTTATTTACAAAAGCCTAGAAAAAGAAAACATTAATTGGGATTAATAATTAGACAACTTCAAAAGCACTTACGAATCACAGGTTTTTTAAAGAGCAAACCATCTTGAGATACTCTTTTTCCATGCACTTTTCCTGAATTCATTAAAGAATAATCTCCCCCCAAAATACAATAAAGAATTCATACAGGTAAAAATAAATTTCCATACTAAATATTTGGTAAATTAGATATTATCAGCAATGACCCTGTAATATGACTTGTATGAATTATGTTTTATTTACTTGTATGGAGAGTAAAAGATTTACTTAGAATTTATGGAAAAGGCATTAATTTTCATGGTTTACTACTTGTATTTCAGTGCTAAAAACAATGAACAGAAAATTACTAACAGTAATAACAAATACTATTGCTTAGCCACCTCTCCACAATGAGAAACATATGAAGAAGGAAAGTAATAACCCAACCACCAATCCAAGTGAAGTTTTTACAACAGCTTATAAGAGTTCTTACACAAATGGGCACCACTCAACACGGGATGTTTTATCCTTTACTAGGTCTGACAGTGTTATCTGAATGCTGAAGAACAGTATCTGGAAAACGTAACTTACCAAAATAGATGAAACAAATTTGTTGACAAAAACTACTTGAATACACCCAACAGTCAGGTAAATACGATTGTCAACAACATTCATATTTGTATATGCAATGCCATCCGTAGCATTCACATATGATATCATTCTAAAGTTGAAGACTTCTTTTCCCGTGATGTAAAGAGCCTTAGGAAGACACACACACACACAAAAAATAAAAAAAAAAAAAGTGTCTGCTGTAAAAAAAAAAACTTATAGCAGAGAAACTGAATTCCAAAATGAAATGTGGTACTCCCATTTCAGTACTTCACACCTTCAAAACATTTTACTTCAAATATTTCAATAATAAATGAAATACATAAAAATCCTTGAAACTGCTGAAAATACTCAGTTAGAATCTCAGCCTGAATAATAATTATGTCCATTAGTCAACAAAATAAGGAGTGTAATGAGTAGGTGGGCATCACAGTTCCACAAAAATCAGTGTCAGCCTAACAACTGCTGGTTGTGGGGGCACAATGAGTCTGCCTATATAGAGAATAATGCTCCCAGAAAATACATAAAATATTATTAAAACAGAAAAAAAATAAATCACAGCTAAAGGGTACAAGTCCAGAAAGGAACGTCAATTGAGAATCTATATTCCATTCAGAAATCAATGACATACGAAAATGCATACCTTTTTATACAATGCTGTCTCATCAGAATCCACAATAATGATGTTTTTTAATTTTGCAGTTACTTCTGTTGCTGATTTTTTCATGATCACTTGGCTATCCAGACCTTAAAAAAAGGAATGCAAAATCTAGAGACGATTATTGTTACAAAGTTTTGTGTCTTTGTGACTGAAGTTTTGTTCCTACCTTCAATGTGAATTTCAGCTATTCTGTGTTTTTTCTCGGTAATAAAGATACGTAAACAAGATAAATCCGCACAGATATTGAGGTCAATAACATCTTCATACTTCGATTTTTTTGATGCTGTGGGAAATATTAAACAATAAAGTTATAGTTCTTCAAGGAGGAGACGTAATATTTTAGGATCCCTTTCCCAAAGCTTTGTTTGTATCAAGCCTGCAGCACTGGCAAAATGCACTGCACTCATACTAGCAAGCACGACACAAAGGAAGTATATACACCAGATTTTATACTTAGGAGTCCTTATGTGCTTCAAAAACTGTGGTAATCAACATGAGTATTTTATTAACTGCAAGAAATACACTTAATATACCTCTACATAGCACAATGCAAAATTAGAGACAAGTTATTCAGGACTAAGTTTACCTCAAATAGTGGTAACATGACAGCTACTTTAATACACTACCCTTCTGGTCTATTGATTAGTCATTTGCAATCACTGGTCTTGTTTATATATGGCAGGCAATGTTTTATTTTATCTCCACAACCTGTATTTTCTAAACTTAAGTTTTAAACATGAAAAAAACATTAATATAACGAGACATTGAAGATTACGGACAGTGAGCATCCTTGAAAATGAGTATGGGCACCCTTAACAACTATAAAAAGATAGAAACACAAATATAGTGCCTTTCAGAACACAGGTGTCCAAATACTTAGTCCCTTTTTGTTTTTTTCCAAAACTGAGTACGAGTAAAAATACGCTATTTCATGTTAACAGAAATAATGTCCATATATCCATTTGAGATACCACAACACTACCTGCAGGTACAATGCTAAATACAGAAATCAACAGATAAGGGACTCAACCAATAACTTAGTCCATTTTTTTCTTAAAGTCAAATCGGAAATAGTATTATATGCTACTTCAAACGACAATGGGAAGTATCATATCTTGTATTCAGGGACTTTGAGTCCTAAGTGACAAAATCATAAAGGTAATCTATACGCAAAGCTGGATTACATATACAAATATACAAAGGTAAAATACAAAGTAAAATTAAAAGTAATAAACATTCAACCCATTTTTTTCACAGCCTACCTTTTCAGATGAGATATGATCGTTAAAGATTCTATGTGAGCATGTTAAGGCTTTCTCGACCCTCACAATCAAGGTATTGTTCCATAAATAAACAAGCTTCAGTTACATGATTTTATTGTATATTGCTAACAGAAGACAACCCACAGTAAATTAACCAATAACTACCCTCAATTAAAGTTTAGTTTGCACAGTTGGACAGAAGTGGGGAGAAGGAGGGAGGAGAATCACCTAGTGATAGGACAATGAGGAATGGCTTTAAGATGAAAGAGGGTACATTTAGATTAGAGATTTGGAAGAAATTCTTCACCATGAGGGTGGTGAGGCACTGGAAAAGGTTGCCCCAAGAAGTTGTGGATGCCTCATCCCTGGAAGTGTTCAAGGTCAGGTTGAGCCTTAAACCTGGTCTTGGGGAAGATGTCTCTGCCTGAGGCAGAGGGATTTGAAGGAAATGATCTTTTAGGTCATTTTGAACCCAAACCATTCTATGATACTATGAACTGTCACACATTAATACATCAGAAACTAATTTCAACCTGTGCCTCCAAGAATTTTGTAAGATACCAAGCACTTCAGTGTTTGCCTGCATAGCAAAATGGTTCAAAGCTGGAGAAGTGCTGAATCTTCTGTTCACAGCCCCAGGTAAGCCACAGAACAGAAGCCTTTATGTTTTGGACTTACGGTTAAGTCCAGAGAGATACACAAATGATATTTCAGCTAGACTCCAAGCATGTGCCTGTTCTAATATGCAATGGAAACCTACAAAACACCATGAAAGAATGAACTGAGGAACTAAACTTCCTAACAAATTTGACAAAAAAAAAAAAAAAAAGAGGGGGGGGGGGCGGCGGGGGGGGCGGGCGGGAGGAAAGGAAAAGTCATCAGCTGAAAGACCACGGCTGGGTGACATATTTATACTCTTCTAGAATCTCATCCCACCTGATTTCTCACTATTTCCAAGGCAAATATTCTCCTTCATGTTCCTCTATCTTCCCCTGCAAAAACCCCCAAAGGCTACAAACCTTTTTTTCCTCTCATTTTGTTAACAACCTGTTTGGCTCCAGACAGGGCAATTACCTTTCCTTTCACAATGCTTAAAAAATTAACATAACCGATTTCTTTTAAGTACATATGGGAAACGAATACCCAAATCCAAGAAGAGCTGTGCTCCCAAAAGCTTGATTTTTTGTTTTTTCTTATTGCAGGTACTGTATCTGTCTGAAGTTCTTCTTCAAAAACATTATGAGACTGGTAGTTCACCAACCTCCCACAATAAAATCATTGACTCTGAGCAAGGCTGTGAATTTATCACCAAGTATGAGTATACATCAGACTTACAAACATATTTGTTTAGCAAAATAGAAATGTTTGAGAAGGCAGCACAAATTAACATTCTCAGATCTTGGAGTGTAAAGATACCAAATTACTACTGTAGTTCAATGGAACTGCTTGTAAGAACCAACATCAGTGCATGCAGGCAGTCTCAGAAAGATCTCATCAACATACCCGTGGGTTGGCTAAGTCAGTCATTCAAGGAAACTACTGAAATCAGTAACATAGAGCAACTATTACCATACTTCAACTAGAACCATCTTCAGAACTATTCTTTACTGTAGTTTTTGTGTGTGTTTTTCTTTTTTGCTTTAATAACTAGCTGGACCCTCAGTGTTTTACTATTAACAGCAATCAGTGATTACAAAGATCTCAAGGAAGTTCTTCTCAGAGCAGAAATGAATGTCATTGGCATAATGTTGACCATTTAACAGTCAACAGAAGCAGACACAAGATTAATAAATGGAGGTGATCTGTTTATTTGCGCTTGCACAACATTATCAACAAATCAGACTTGCCAAATTCTTGGTCGGATAATGATAAAACTGCATAGCAAGCAAGTTATTCACAAGAGACTGATGTTCCTCTAATACAAGGTAATAAAGTAACTGCAAGGCAATCAAGTGTCTCAACTTATCCCAGGGAATTAAAAAAAAAAAAAAAAAAAATGGAAAGAAAAAAGACAGCTTATGAGGGTTTTGGGTTTTTTTTCCCCCAGGTACTCAGTGTCTTGAATACATAGCAAAGGCAGCAAAGTAATGTCTTGACCAGTATGTCAGAAAACTGTGCATGGAAATAGATGAGATCAACCTCATTAGAACAGAACAATTCCTTTAGACCAGTATTGCTGGATACCTGACTGGCCTGCTCCTCTTCCAGGTTGCAACAGTACTAATGCTTTTGCAGGCCAAGGAGAGATAGGAACCCTGTATTTATACATAGAAACCAGATACCTACAGAGTAACAGCTACATCTGATAAACATGAGGAAGCTCACCAGCTTTCTCTCAATTTTCAGGAATTCATATTCTACTTATGTGTCCCTAAAAACACAGTAATTGATATTAATGAATGCTATTACCAGCTTCTTACAACAAAAGATTGAAAATGCTTAAGCCAACTTCTTTCTGTTTATTACACTTCAAGGTAAATCCAATTCATGTGCCTGTTAATAAACCCAAAGCAGTAATTCCAACAAATTATTCCTACAAAATTGGTGCCAAACAGAACTTAGCTGTTCAGCAACCAGTAGGTCACTAGCAACCAAAACTGTCCTCAAGCTTATGAAAAGCAGCACTATACATTTTGTACTGATATCTACAGCCAATATCTACACATGGATAAATTTCTAAATGAGTAACTACCTGTAGGTTGCAAAACTAAACCAACAAAAATATTATGTCAATGAGAGGATAGCGTACAAAGTCCTTTCACTGAGGAATTAGAGAAAAATTGTAATTACGCTATTATTGGGAAAGAACAAAGTGCCTAGAATGTTTTTAATACATTTAACACTGCAAGTTTTCACCTTAGTGCTAAAGTTTCACACTTGTAGGTTTTTTTCTATTTCCTTTTCTGCCTAAGTGCTGTAATGCAAAAATACTTCTCTCATTATATGTGAGAACACCATTAGGAACATAATCAGTGACAGTAAGCTACTATCTAATGCAGATTAAGAAAATTACATTAATTTGAACACATATCTTCAAAGAACATGCTCAGTATTTCTAACTCAGGAAATATCAACAGCTGTAGCATCTACCTTGCCTCATTCATTATACAGTTATTTCTCATTTACACACTCCCAGCCAAGGCATAAGAGTATACCTTTGCTACTCCATACTACTCTGATGGCTAACATTCTTATTACCACTGAAATTAGAAAAAAAGCTGTGAAGTGGAGAAGTAAATATAACCTGAAGAAAATTTCTCATTTCAAAAGTCACTGACAGGCTCACTAAACCAAAAAATACTTGTTTTCTCCCTTGCTTAAATAAGTGAGGAGAGAGGAATGAAAAGAGGGAGCGCATAAAAAAAAGAAACTTACTTAATTTCTTAAGAACATCCTTCTTCTCCTCTATTTTTTCATAGACTGGTTCTTCTGCAACTTTAGTTTCTTGTTTGGGTAGAATATTATTCAGATAGTTCATAGCATTCAGCAGAGCTTGAGAATGCAGTTGAACATCTAGAGATGAAAACTTCACCTAAAAGAACAAATTATATTTATCCAATATGCCTATTTCCCCACAATGAGACATTTATATGTTATGGAAGGAAAAAAAAATAAAAAAAATCATACCTTTATTTTCTGTAGAACATTCTGATAAATAGTTTTCAGTTCTGGTCCATTAATATCAGCCTATTCCACCAAAAGCACATGTAAAACAAACAAATCAGGAGGTTACTAATTTCACAGGATCACAGAACCATTAGGGTTGGAAGGGACCTCTGGAGATCATCTAGTCCAACCCCCCTGTCAAGTCAGGGCCACCTAATGCAGGTTATACAGGAAAGTGTGCAGGTGGGTTTTGAATGTTTCCAGAAAAGGAGACTCCACAACCCCTCTGGCAGCCCATTCCAGTGGTCTGCCAGCCCCAATGTAAAGAAGTTATTGCTCATATTGAGGTGAAACTTCTTATGTTTTAGTTTATGGCCATTGCTCCTCATTCTGTTGCTGAGCACAACTGAAAAGAGTCTGGCACCATCCTCCTAGCATCCACTTTTGAGGTACTTGATTAGAGAGAATTTATTTTAAAAAACACTACAACTTACGATGTACAAGTTAATCTGTTTAGGAAGCTGACACACGTTGCACATGACACTCAGCATATTAAGAAATGAGTAAGTAGGAAAAAACCTTCAACAACTGCTCAGCAAGATTGTACTGTCTGTGATTGGCTTACAGTTGAAAAACTAAGTCTGCTCTTTTCTCACCTTTATGTACTCCAGAGTAAGAAGATCATCATCTACATTATCCAAGGTAGTAACTATGTAAACTGGCTTGTCATTATCATCTTAAAAAAAACCCAGAAGGAAAAAAAAGATTACTTTTCTTAAGGGGAAAAAAAAAAAAAAAAAAAAAAAGAAAAAAAAGACAGTTTTCTACAATTCTTTTAATCATCTATAGACTACAAACTAGACTACTAGCTATCATTACTATTTAATTACAAAACCTCTTTTGTAGAACTAAAATAGTTAGATGTCTACTAAAATCATCAGCACTAAAACACGTTTACCAAAGCCTTACTAAGACAATGAATTCCCTAATTACTTTTGCCTTCCCCATCCACCCCCTCCATTTAATTTACGGAACAAATCTTCCTCAGTTGACAAAAGAAAGCCCCACAGGCTTTTTAAAGACAAATTCACAGTGTTATTTCTGAATTATTTTTTATCAGACTATACATACTTACCCATGTACTCTGGGCACAGCAGAGAAACTTCACGAAGGAAAGCATTTGCCGTCACATCAAATCTTCTTAATTTAAGTTCAGTGCCTAATTTAACAATACAAAGCTCCAGCACAGGTGTCTCAGCATTATCAGTAAGACGGCATAGTTTAATTAAGACCTAAAAAACCCCAAACAGAAAAATTTTAAAAAATAAATAAATTAATTAAAAAAAAAGGTACTGGATTATCCTCTTAGTTTTTATATAGTATTATATATCTATGCATATTTTACTAGTTAACATCTACTGATCATGGGACTTTACAGAGCACATGCCCTGAAAAAAATAAACAGTTCGACAAACTGCTGGAATACTGTTTGCTGCTATTTTAACAAAAACTTCAAATACACATACATGCAATATCAAAGCTCACTTACATGAACTAATTGATTTTTTAAAATCTCTGTAAAGCATTTAGTAACGTTCAACCCAGTCAAAATGGGGTTTTCGGTCAGAATAAAGAATTTACTGCTCTCACTGGAATTTCTTTGAACTCTCCTAGTAAGAATTAGATTCCCAAGCTGAGTATCAGCCCAAAGGATTTCCTGTTTTTTCACCCATGAATGACAAAGATCTTGTTAAATAAATTCCTATCTGAGCTGTTTTTATCAGTCTCTCAAACATAGCAAAACACATACATACGTACTTTTCCACATAATGCTCTCCACAAAGACAGAAAATCAAAACCAAACCCAGTAAGTAATTTTAAATTACAAAGCCAACAGAAAGGTGACTCTTCATAGAGTCTCAATTGATTTTTTTTCTTACATATTTTAAGATCATTTCCATTAGTAAATAATGTAAACCAGAGCATTTATCTTTAGACTAGTAGTTGTTCAAGCCCAGGCTGGACAGGGCCTTGAGCAACCTTGTCCCACACTAGTGGCAGGTGTCCCTGACCGTAGCAGGGGGGTTGCAACTAGATGATCTTAAGGTCCTTTCCAACCCAAACCATTCTATGATTCTTAAACAAGGCTTCATCATCACTCAAAACCCAGAAAATTTCAATTTTATTTATGTATTTTCTATATGGTATAGTATATAGTATGTTACAAGCTAGTTACGATGTGTTGAAGCCATTTTGCAAGCCCTACCCTAGAAGAGAGTTTTTAAAGTTAACTGGATTTTTATGGTTTAATGGTAAAGCTAAAAGGTGAGCAGTAGCACTAACAATGTCACAGATGTGACAGCCTAATGATAAAGGTAATGATAGTGGTAAAAGGCCATCTCTTTTACTAGGCTACCTGATGGAGTTAGGATCTTACATTTGGGTAGAATACCCTCCCTTCACCCTTCCCACAAGTCTGGAACAGCAAGAATAACATATAAACTATTTCATAGTGAACATGATTTAAGTGTGAAGTCAACGAAGTCTGGGAAAAACTGGAGCTGAAAAATACAATGCCTGTTACAAGATGAAACATGCATGAAGTTTTCCTAGTGACCACATTAGTATCCTGAAAAAAATGTCAAAAGCTACATCTTATTCCAAAAACATGTAACATAACTTTTGAGTGATAGTTAGGTAAAGGAAATTTAGCAATAAAATTAGGTGGGACAAATCAAAGGAAATAAACAGAAGTATTTCAGTGGCAAGGATTGAGAAGCAAAACTGACTTGGAAAAAAACCTACAGAGTAGTTTCAACAAGAACTGGGGAATCAATACTTCTATAGACATGGATTCATCACACAAGAAACAGGGAAAAAATACCATTCAGATGTGATTCAGAGAAATTTTAAAATATCACTTTACCTCAGCTACTTCAAACCTCAGCTGGAATTTTGTCATAGCTTTCAAAGATTCCTGTTTACATAGGATTTTTTGCCTTGTACTGCTAGTTTGCTTGAGGGAACCAGACGGAGTTTCAAAAAATGGCATGTCATCCACAGGACTGCTCAGAGCATCATAAAATTCTTCTTCTGATTCTAAGGATTAATTCACAACAACATTACATACAGATTTCAGACAGCCAGTATTCTGCAATACTCTGGCCTAGAATTTTCATGACTACATCTATAAAAACTTAAATGTACAAGTATGGGAAAATTACCTAGCTGACAATTAGCAAACAGTAAAGTCTGCTTCTATCATTATCTCTGCTCCTGGCTCCACAGCTTTTCACCACACCTACACCTCCCTCTAACACATCATCATAAATTAGTTCTTATCAACTAATTCCTTCCAACAGTCTCTCACTATTGTCTATGCAACAGAGTGCACAAACTGTGGCTCATCTTGCCTTCAATTTGTACTAACAGCTTAATAACTCTTATGATGGTCTGACTGCTGCTGACCATGCAGAAGCCTCTGCATCACTATTAGTGGCACTACTTGGGATCTCTCCCTGCTAAGGTTCTCCCATTTCAGGGGAGACTCCTAAGTACTATCAAGGTTTTAATACACCAATTACAGAATTATAACCAAGACAAATAGATGGCACCATCCTATAAGGCTCTTCTCCTTCAACTAAAACCATAAGCAGTTAAATTAAAGGTAACTGTGGAAGAAGTATCCTTCTTCTGACAAAACTGAATAAATGACAGAAGTATTTTCTATGACTTAAAAGCACCTTTCCGTCCGGGGGTGTGAAGACACAGAAATAACATGACTCACTTAAAATTACTGCACAGTTGTATGCATAGTAGAAATTTAAAACGAGACTTGATTCAATCTAAACCTAGTTATTACTTTCTCAAATCAGTTTTAGCCACTGTTGCCATCATCTCACCCCAGTATTTAAGAATTGAAAGACACTTTCTCTCTTCCTTTGGACACTTAAAGGAATATGAACATAGATATTTCTGTCAATACTGTACACACACACTTAATTTAAAGTGAAGTAGATGTAAAAGTTAACTTTGCTAGTGTTTGCAAACCACATATATTATTAACATGAGAGGAGAAGCAGTATCATTCTCTATTTCTCCAGCTGACTATTTTGGCCTGAAAAAAGGTGACTGACACTGAAATAACACTCACATATGAAAAATACACAAATATACAATTACTAGATGAAATGTTACAATCTAAACTGTTTGAATAGCAAGGCATTCTTAAACATGACCAATTTCTCCATGGCCAATCTTCTGTTTGATCCTGTAGAGGTTGAAATGATGGGTTTTTATAGTAACACAGTAATTTCCAACTGTCATCATTTCAGTATTTTGTAACTTAAATAAATCCAGCTAAGTCAGAGAGAAATCCTTCACCAGAAGAAAATCACTTAAACCACTGTCAGATGACTAAGCACATAGTGAAGCAAAAAGTGGCATACATACAGATGTTCTGAATAGAGATTTGTAGGAACATACGCAAAGACAGAAATAAACAAACCTATCCTACCAAACAATTTACTGCTTTGCCTTCAGAAAGGGAACAAGAAAAACAAACATACAGAATTTTACTGCTATAAGAAAATACACAAGTATTTTGTATAGAGAAAATTATAATAAGCTGCAGCAACAGCAACACTACTAAACCTCCAGAACTTAAAACAAAGCCACAAACAGTCAGTTACTCCAAGAGAAACAAATTAATTCAATGAACTCAAAAACTTGACCTGTTTATTATATCAGACTTCAAAATAGATAGTATTACCTGACTCAGTAAAAGAATGAAGATCCAAACCAGGAAACACACTTTGCGATAAATGTGTTGCTGAAAGCACAGGCGATACCATAGACTGAAACAGAAGATACCATTATTTTTATTTTTTGCTTAAATATGTGCTATTGCATATACATACGCTGCATAGAAGACTTACAACGTTAGGAAATTGGACTTATTTTAAGCACAAATCACTATTGTTAAACAATTACGTTACTAGAATTAAAAACACAGGGAGAAATGAGCCCTAAATCAGATACTGCATATTCATCTCACTACAGAGAGAATACACCATGGAACATTGCGAACAGGTTCAAACATCGAACATCACAGACAGAAAGATGGACAGAAACAGCACATCATATGAAAACTCTGGAAAGACAAAACCTAGTCCCTCATGGGACTACAGCATGGCCACAGCAGAGAACATAGTAAAAGAAAAGATCGAGTGTTCTTTATAAAAACCACATGACACTGGTGACAGGTGGGGAAAAAAAAAAAGAAAAAATAGAGCTAGAGATAACATTAGAGCAAACAGATGTATCTGTATTTCACAGAATCATTGAACCACTTAGGTTGAAAAGACCTTGAAGACCATCGAGTCCAACCATTAACCTAACACTGACAAGTCCACCACTAAATCATGTCTCTAAGCACCATATCTACACATTTTGCAAGTACCTCCAGAAATGGGGACTCAACTACTTTCCTGGGCAGCCCATTCCAATAATTGACAACCCTTTTGGTGCAGTAATTTTCCCTAATAGAATCATAAAATGACTTAGGTTGGAAAGGATCTTAAAATGATCTAGTTCCAACCCCCCTGCCATGGGCAGGGACACCTTGCACTAGACCATGTCGCCCAAGGCTCTGTCAAACTTGGCTTTGAACACTGCCAGGGATGGAGCATTCACAACTTCCTTGAGCAGCTTGTTCCAGTACCTCGCCGTGAAGAACTTCTTCCTTATACCTCACCTGAATTTCCCCTGTTTAAGTTTAAACCCATTACCCCTTGTCCTATCACTACAGTCCTTGATGAAGAGTCCCTCCCCAGCATCCTTGTAGGCCCCCTTCAGACACTGGAAAGCTGCTATGAGGTCTCCACGCAGTCTTCTCTTCTCCAGGCGGAACAGCCCCAACTTTCTCAGCCTGTCTTCGCAGGAGATGTGTTCCAGCCCCCTTATCATGCTTGTGGACTTCCTCTGGACTTGTTCCAACAATTCCACGTCCTTATGTTAGAAGGACATGGAATGCACACAGTACTCCAAGTGGAGCCTCACAAGAGCGGAGCAGAGGGGCAGAATCACCTCTTTGACCTGCTGCTCACGTTTCTTTTGATGCAGCCCAGGATACGGTTGGTTTTCTGGGCCGCAAGTGCACACTGCCGGCTCACGATCAGTTTCTAATTAACCAACACCCCAAAGTCCTTCATCTCAGGGCTGCTCTGAATCACTTTACTCAACCTGTAGCTGTGCCTGGGATTGCCCCGACCCACTAGTAGGACCTTGCACTTCGCATTGTTGAACTTCATGAGATTGGCACTGGCCTACCTCTCATGCATCAAGCGTGGCAAGGTCCTTCTGGATGGCAACCCTTCCCTTCAGCATGTCAACCACACCACACAGCTTGGCAACATCAGCATTTGATCCCACTGTCCATATCACCAACAGACATGTTGAACAGAATCAGTCCAATCTAAATCTCCACTACCACAACTTGAGGCTACTTCGTCATTTGTTATTTGGGAAACGAGACTGACCCCCACCTCACTACAACCTCCTTTCAGGTAATTGTACAGAGTGGTAAGGTCTCCTCTGAGCCTCCTTTTCCCTGGACGAAACAACCCCGGTTCCCTCAGCTGTTCCTCATAAGACTTGTGCTCTAGACCCTTCACCAGCCCTTCTTCGGACATGCTCCAGCACCTCAGCGTCTTTCTTGTAGTGAGGGGCCAAAAACTGAACACAGTATTTGAGATGCAGCTTCACCAGTGCTGAGCACAGGGGGACAATCAATTTCCTAGTACTGTTGGCCACACTATTTCTGATACAAGCCAGGATGCTGCTGGCCTTCTTGGGCACAAGCTGACTCATGTTCAGCTGGCTGTCAACCAACAGCCCCAGGTCCTTTTCCACTGAGAATCTTTCCAGCCCTTCTTCCCCAAGTCTGTAGCATTGCAAGGGGTTGTTGTGGCCCAAGTGCAGGACCTGGCACTGACCCTTGTTGAATCTCATTTCTTCACGTATCTGGAAAAACAGATGCTAGTGGAGTCTTTAACTGTGATATGCAGTTATGCATAACACAGAGAAGTAACTGGAATGTATGAAATGTCACTGTTTTGCCACTGGAGTGGAGAAAAGGACAAGAATCCTCACTCCACATGATGGCATATATAACATAATTAAACTGTCTTAGTGAAGGTAACCAAAGCCAGATTTCTCATCAAGCCTCAAAAAGTAGTCTTGGTGGTTTGATTTTGTAAACAATTCTCACCTGTGTTCTCACATGCATATAGAATGTGTGTGCCTTGCACAGAGTTCTAAAGCAAGGAGAGACATGTACATTGTCTGTGTGCCCCTGTTCTTCTCAAGCGGCTTTGGCTTTGGACTGCCCAAACAACAGTGGTTCTTTCCCCTCCAGCCAACCCCTTAATGCTACTTTCAAAGCCCAGTTGGAGACAATTATTCAGTAATTCATAGTATCTTACAGAAACCTAAGTATTATGGCAACAAAAAAACATTCATATTTGTACATTATTCCCAATGATCCACTTTCATCTCAGTCATCACATTTCAGCACTCTCCCTTCTCAGTCTCCAGCCTACATAATTTGACCTTACCGAATATATCTGTGTCTATGAGTAATAGTTACGCCAAATCTCTAAGAGTCTTGTAACTGTGAAAGAGTCTCATCTGTAACACTTTCCCATTCTAAGAAGGCAAGGAGAAGAAACTGTGAGACTTGATTTTACAGTATTAAATCATGAGAAATAAAGCCTTCCACACTGAAGAACCTTCTCGTACTAAAGTATAAGAAACTGCAGAGTGCAAAAAACTAGAGGTTATCTGTTCTGAAGGGTCTTCTGTTTTCACAGCCCAAGAAGAATTCCTCCACTAACTCAAAATGTAAAGCATAAAGTTCACATGCAGAGCTCTGAAAAAGGATTTCACATCCGTTTTGGTTCAGAAGTGATGTGACGGCAGCAAAGCTCAAAAGAATTTCAGCTACAAGGATGAAAGCATGGGAGTGCATCTGCAACCACCAAAGCAGCAAATCCTCTCAAGTTAATTGAAGTTAACACCAGCAATTGGTGTCTGTAAAGCTCTGCAGTAGACAGAAGCTTGAGCAGACAGGGTTAACCACAGGTTTTAATATGGATGCTGCATGTCATTCAAATACATTCACATTGGCTCAACAGTCTTTCCTCACCTCATCTTGTACATCCCAAGCAATGTACAGGTAATATTAAGCACAAAGTCAAATTATTTTAACTGTACTAGCTGAATACTATAATTAAATTTGAGTATAGGTAATGTTATAAAGTACAGGATAATTATCTTACATATGCACATTTTATTTATGTAAAACTAAAATCCCACCACTTATTCTCGAGGAAAGCTTGCCTATAGTTATTTGTCAAAACAATAAAGACTAGGGAAGCTTTTGGCTAGGGATACTATTATTAGTACACAATGAGCGAAAGAGCAGATCATAACATGATCACTAAAGAGATGGCAGGAACTACATATTGAAGTGGAACAATCTTCAGTCTATATATACTTTGAATAAGTATGCATGTCTAGTCATGTGCGTTTACAGTTATCAAGTATTATGCTAACATAACCCACAGAAAACACCACCAAAACTGCAGCAACAGTCATCAGGGACACAACAGAATAATTAGTATAAAGATGGAAAGATAATAATTACATAATCTTTAAAAATAAATTAAAAAGAAAGATGACCATTGTTGCTTTAGAATAAAGTATACAAAAGATTAAGCAGCAGATAAATAGAAGCATTTACAAATGAACGAAAAATGGATAGCAAATTTTATCTTTGACCTTGAGATTTCACGTATGTTCAAATAAGAAGACTGCTTTAAAGCTATATAAAACATAACCAGATCACACAGACTAGAGCAATGTTAAAAATTAGCAACTCTGAGTTAATTTCTTGGTTTTGTTAAAAACAGCTCATATCACAAGGTAAAACACACTTTTCAGGAATAGAAACAAGAAAGTGCCAATCCTCTATTCCAAAAAAAGCATAGAACAGTGATTCAAACCATTTTTACTAAGGAAAGGGGATGGGGAAGTAGGGAGAGAACACACTCCATGCTCTTAAGCCTTAAAAATGCAAGGCAGAAGAACTGCTGCCCACTCAGGTATGTTGTTATCACCGAATAAGGAAAAGCTGGAAAGAGCAGTGAAATCAGCTGAAATGAAGCTGCCATTTCTGCCAGCCAGGCACTGTTTAGCGAACAATAATCACAGACTGGGGATATTTTGTAGGGTTGGTTTTTTTTTTGTAGTTAGGTTGTCTGGTTTCTTAAACTCCAGGGTGACTATGATCCATGTACTACTTCAACTTTCAAAATTACAAGGTTTCAAACTTTTCTTTGCTAAACAAAATAGCTGAATGCAAGCTCTGCAGCACCCTGACATGTGTCTAAAAAAAGTGAGTATGTTTGTTAATCAAGAACAATATGAGCTACAAAGTAATACTGAGAGTAAAAGAAATTTGGAGATAACTAACAAGCAAAATCTCTAAGCTTTGAAGAATTACCTAAGTTTTTTCAAAAAGTACTAAGGAAATGCTTGTTCGCAAATTTCTGGTGCTCCTTTCAAAACTGCAACAGCAGCTAATAGCAAGAAGGTATCTTCCTGATAATTATTATTAAAGTATTTTTAAAAAATCTTACCTCAGTTATTTTTGGAAGCATACTGGTAGCAGGAGCACTTTCTGGCTTAGGAATACTATCAATTAGCTCCAAGATGCGTGTCAGGTTCTGGTCTGATATTTGGATAGAGAGTAAAGGCAGCTGTCCAGACAATTTGAACCTGTTTTGTAAACAATCAAAGTTATCTTAAAACTATTTCATTCAAACTTCACATCAATTTTCTTACTGGTCAGAAAATCATTCATCTAACCATTTTGTGTTTTTTAATATATTATAGATGTATAATATAAGCATATATGTAATATATATACACACACACATATATATGTAAATTCTATTGCACACAGAGGAGACACCAACAGTAGAGACACCTTCCACTAGACCAGGTAGCTTTTGATACAATGCCTTGCAGATAACGACTGCAAATAATACTAATAACCACTTCGGATTTGGCTACATAAAGCATTTTCCTCACAATCAGAAATCGTTCACTCTTGTTTGTATATTTAATTACTTGTAATAAATCACACAGGTGACCCTTTACACAGTATTTTACAGAAGAAAAGGTGTGGGCTTTCTTTGCATAAGAATGTTTACAACCCAAAACTTCAATGAAGTATAGAAAATGTTTCCTAGTTATGTATATAGTTATGTATATTTAAGCTTAGAAGTAGTCAAGATATTTATCAAAAGAATAAATGTCATAAGAATAAAGGACCTAAAAAAATAAAATAACAGTCTTTAAAACTGAGAGCAGTAAGACATATTTTAGGCTTGTCTGAACAGGCTTTGGAAAAAAGAAATGAAATCACTTCAAACCTAGATGCTGAATTTTGAAGACCTAAAACCCATCCCAGTCCCATTTTCTCATAGAATTGAGCAGAACAGAAGTAAGCAGAAAACTGTCACCAAGAACACAATTATGCTTTTATTACAACATCTAGATGGAACAGATTAAAGGGGTCTATTCAACAAGCCAACTGTCTCCAACAGCAGGCAGCAGCAGATGCTTAACATGGAAGGTGTAAGGAACAGGACCTACTATTCCCTCCCAATTTTGCTATGCTTGACTCACAGCTCAATATTTTGAAGAACATAAAATATATGGAGAAGATATAAGGACAAAACCTCCAAAATTTTCAATCACCCTCAACTAACTTTGAGAATACAAGGATAACTGGAAAAACAGCTCCTTACACCCGAGCAAGCCAAGCACAAAGTTGTACCTGTTAAACAGTAAATACCTTGTTTTCTACAGCTAATTCCTTCACGTCCTTAAATTCTAAAGTAATCAATTCTCAACTAGGTTTGACTTTTACTCTTACTTCCAGTTCTGTAAGAGAGAAATTTAGTCCTTTCATTTTTGTTTGTTCTTTTATTTTGACAGAGGGGCAGGGTAGATGTGCAGCTGCTGGGTCAGAAAGGACCTGTCCATGTACTGCTTGAGTGCTCCAGTAATGTAGGACACTTAGAAATCCTCGCTTCAATTAATATGGTGGTCTTCAAAAAATGAAAATTACATGAATTAGTATTCTCTTCAAGGCAGCAACACAGAAATGTGCCTTCCTAAACAAAGCCAGTACAAAGTCCTGGTAAGTTCATTATTATTTTTTAAGAATGAAATCACAAAGAATTCAACTGGATTCAATGGTCATACAAGGAAGTACAAATATTAAAGAATCAAAAAAATACAGACACCCAATTATCTGCTTTTTATATGACTGCAAGTAAAATAGATGCCCTCCAAACTAAGGGACTCATTAATTAAAATATACGACATTGTTTTAAACAAAGAAGTTTTGGTACTAGTTTTTGTTGTAGAATAAGCATCTTTCCACTCACCTTCCTCCACAGAACTATTCTGTTCTACGGCACAGTTCCAACCATTAATGAAAAAAACTCAGGAAAAATATAATGCTGACTTTATATATATGTGTATTTGTAAAAATCGAAATGTTAAGGAATAGCTACATGTAAACTACAAATACATTCAGAGATGTGTAACTGATACATAATGCCCTATCCAACTATATCCACTAAAATTTACAGTTTAACAGATTTTTACCGACACAAAAGCTATCCGGTAATTTTTAACATTTGTATAAAATGTCATCTAGAGATCATAAGAGCCAAATTATTTGTATTTAAGTATCTGTATATAAACACATTAACTGACCATTAAAAACAAGAAAAGATTATGCAGAAAAGGTCAAATCTCCACCATTAGGTAAAAAGCTCCTGTATGTATCATTTCAAGACTGGTATGCAACTGTAGAGTACTATAATACCATCTGAACAATACATCCTGGAAGCATTTGGAGACTGAACAAGGTACGAAATGAACAAGTTCAGCTGTTGTTCAGTCATGGTAGCAACATGTTAGATTTGAAATGCTTACTTGCTCTTGGTGCAGGTTAAAGTATTAGTTATGACTAGTAACTTACTGTGGTATATGATTACCTAGTACCAAACTGCTGTCTGTGGCATTCCTAATGGTTTTAGACAGTACAGGCACTCAGAAAGAAGTAGCAGCTGATCCCCAAGAAATATTACTATCTCAGTGGAAGAAAAAATTGCCTATTTCTAGACACAGGCAGAAACTATTCATTGTCAAGTAAGTATGAGAATTCACAATACAGAAATAATATCCATCAGGGAAAAATTTTCCAGCATCAGTCTAGACACAAACTGCCAAAAGGAGAAACACACCTGGTAGCAAGATAGTTAGACAGGTAGTACTACAATACTGCAACAGGTGTTCTCATTAAGAGCAGACACTCCTTAATCCAGGTCTGTCATGGTTTAAGCCCAGCCGGCAACTTGGAACCACGCAGCCGCTTGCTCACTCCCCCCCCTTTTCCTTCCTCCCCCCGCTCCCGGAGGGATGGGGAGGAGAATCGGAGGAATGTAACTCCCACGAGTTGAGATAACAGCTCTCCAGTAACTAAGGTATAATACAAACCACTACTGCTACCAATAATAATAATGATGATAAGAAGAATAACAAGGGGAGAGGACACAACCGCTCACCACCCGCTGACTGATACCCAGCCCGACCCGAGCAGCGATCTGGGCCTTCCGGGTAACTCCCCCCAGTTTCTATACTGGGCATGACATGCTGTGGTATGGAATACCCCTTTGGCCAGTTTGGGTCAGGTGTCCTGCCTCTGCTTCCTCCTGGCTTCCCCTCCTCTCTGGCAAAGCATGAGACTGAGAAAGTCCTTGGTCAGAGTAAACATTACTTAGCAACAACTAAAAACATCGGTGTTATCAGCATTGTTCCCAGACTGAAAGTCAAAAACACAGCACTGCACCAGCTACTAAGAAGGAGAAAAAATGACTGCTGTAGCTGAACCCAGGACAAGGTCATACTAGCATAACTTGGAGATATATCAATTACAAACTTACATTAAAATGACATTGTTATACAACCATAGAAGAGAAATCTCATTTTCCCTAACTGCACTTTCTAACATAAAAAGACTGATTCCCACAAGTTGTATTTCCTTTATTTTCTCACTTTCACCACCAAACAGAGAAAAAGTAAGGAGGTAGAGAGTAAGATATTTTGTAAAGTCAAGCATCAAAATTCAGAATCTGGCCTCCCGGCTTTCCAGAAGATGGCACCATTACACCACGCAATCATTGATCTCTGTTCACAATACACAGCACTAGCGAGGTACATTGTTTTTAGGGCTTTTTTTCCCTCTGACTAAGCAAATCCTTTTATAATAAATTGTCGTGGTTCAAACCCAGCCGGCAGCTTGG
>NW_009924216.1:3214-3804 GCF_000696875.1 Nestor notabilis | reverse complement strand
CCCCCCCATTCAGCTTTGGAGCCCCCGCGGCCCAGTTGGCTGCTCAGCCGACATTCGGCAGCAGTGCTCAGCCAGCCTTCGGCACAGCCAGCGCCCAGGGCTCCTTCGGCACCAGCAGCACCCAGGCGGCATTTGGGACCACCACATCGGTCTTCTCTTTCGGGACAGCCACCTCCACCACCGCCAGCTTTGGTTCTACCACCCAGACCACGAGCAGCAGCAGCACTGGCGCCACCATCTTTGGCACCACCCCTTCTCCTTTCACCTTTGGGGTGACCACCCAGCCGGGCCCCTCCACCAGTGCCTTTGGGGTCGGCACTCCAGCCCTGAGCAGCGGCTCGGCTCCCCCGCCGTGGCTTTCAGCTTTGGGGCTGGGCAGAGCGGGACAGCCCTGGCAGCAACACCATTCGGCTCCTCCGTGGCGCAGAGTGCGCTGGGTGCACAGGGTCAGAGCACGCCCTTCGCCTTCACCATGCCCAGCACACCCAACAGCAAGCCTGTGTTTGGAGGTGAGTCGGGGTGGACAGGGCTTCTCCAGGGGTGAAGGGCAGGCTTGTGGGAGGATGAGGGAGGAGCCTTTCCCTCCGACC
>NW_009924216.1:1104-3032 GCF_000696875.1 Nestor notabilis | reverse complement strand
GGCCAGAGCGCAGGTCTTGCCAGTGCATGAAAGCTACCTGGAGCATCCTTGGCAGGTGCAAATGCTGCCAGATAGCAGTTGCAGTCACTTTGTGCTCGCTGAGGTTTTCTCTAGCACTTTGCATGCTCCCTGGGCCAGCTCAGCTCCCACAGAGCTGAAACACACATGCTGAGTAACTCCTTGATCTGGAAAGACAGAGGCCTTTGTTACTGCGTGGCCTGTAAATCCTCCTGTGCTGCCCTGCTGGCAGGAGAGCCCAGGGATTACCACAAGAGTGCAACTTCTTGCATTAAAAGGGCTTCTTGGGTGAAGAGGTTGATCTTGGGGACTGCTGTGCTCCAGCCCCTGGAGGCAGAGCTGTGCCTCCTGTGGGTGCTGCCAGCTCTCTAAAGCCAGGCTCTTCCTCCTTTGCCAGCCCCAGCTGACGATGGCATGTTGCTTTCTAGGAACTCCTGCACCCACCTTTGGGCAAAGCACACCTGTCCCAGGAGCAGTGGGGAGTGGAAGCAGCAGCCTTTCCTTCAGGACTCCCAGCACTCCTGCCTCAGGCTTCGGAGGAGTCGGCACTTCCTTCGGTAGGGAGGGAGTTGGTGCTTCAGCCTTGAGGAGCTGATGGGTCGTGTTGTCTCCTTGGGCTGGGGGATGGCGGGAAGGGCCAGGCTGTGCTCTGGGAGCCGGCTGGGGTGGTACCTGCTGGGGTCTGGGGATGCAAAACCTTCCATTCCCCCTGGGATAGGGATTGTGCCAGCTCAGAGTGTGGCTGCAGAGACGTGAGCAACCTTTGTGCTTCCAGGTTCGTCCACCCCCGCCTTTTCCATCGGGGCAGGATCCAAGGCCGGTGCTCGCCAGCGGCTACAGGCACGGAGACAGCATACTCGCAAAAAGTAACAGCTGGTGCTGCTGGGCCCCCACCCGCGGGGGTCTGGTTCAGAGCAGCCCCGAGGTGGGACCGGGATGACGGGGCCAGGCCCCATCCCTGCTGCCAGCAAGAAACCATGCTGGGTGGCAGTGCCCAAGGTGGGGAACCAAAAACTTGTTACTTGAACAGTTCCACAGCCAAGGCTGGATGAACCTCTGTACATATCTGCAGTGTTTCCTTCCTGGCTTTATTTTCCCATGTTTCATTAGGTGTAACCTTCTCCCCATGTGCTTCTCCTCACTGAGCACCCCCAGCCAGCCCCACCACATGGCACGGCAGGTGGCAGAGCCCCATGGCTGCAGGGGGGCTGTGGTTCCAGGCTCCTGAGGGATGCCATCTTCACCAGGTCCCGAAATCTTTCCCCCCTGTTTGACCCTGTGGTCTGGTGAACATGCTCCCTCCACAGGGCTCTGCTTTGCTGCCCTCCCCATAGCAGTGGAGCTGGGGTTAACGCTGGCCTGGACTGGGCCCCCCGGTGCTCTGGGTGACCAGCCCGGCCTCCACAGTGGGGCTACAGCCCCTCGCAGCTGAGGATGCACCGCACCCTGGTACCTCAGCCAGGGATGAAGGTCTTTTTTCCGCCCCCCAGCCCTTGCTGCTCCCACTGCCCCGCTTGTGTAAAGCCCCTTCTTGTTTTGCTTTATTTGTGCTCCCGTTCCCATGCGCTCATTGAACCAAGTTTGGAGGAAGAACTGATCTGTGTGCGTGGCGGCATGTTGGTTATGCCGGATTTGCTGTAGGGAGTTTTATTCTTTCGGGGGGCACCCGTCCCTTTTTGGGGGACACATCCTGGCTAATTGGGCATTGACAGCAGAATCACTGCATGGCTGCTCATGCCAGGGCTTGTGCCCACACTGTGGTGACTGAAAGGCAGCAGCCAGGGCCGTGTGCTCCAGCCCTGGCAGTCTCTCCCCTCCCTTCTCTTCCCCTCTCTGCCGGTGCCCCCTCCCCATGTGGGGGTGCTCTGGAGCCACTAGCGGATTCCAGAGTGGATGGGGGCCCCCAACAC
>NW_009924216.1:0-1049 GCF_000696875.1 Nestor notabilis | reverse complement strand
TGTCTCCCCGGGTGCGGTTCAGTGGGAGCGGGGCAGAGGCTGCCGGAGCCAGGGGTCACCCTGCCCGCGGGGTCCCCACTACCCCCAGGAGGGCTTCGCTGCCGGGTCTTTTACTCTCTGAGCCGTGTGAGTGTGTGTGTCGGGTGGAGTCTAAATTACAGAAAAACCCACAAATATTTAAATGTTTTTTAATGAAATAAAACTTTATTTTTATATTTAAACTCAATTGCCTTTGAGTTCCTTCAAGCTTGGTTCAGTGAGGGCGCAGACCCTGGAGCACTGTTGGTAGTGTTCAGCTGTGCTGGCCCCTGCCCAGCGCTGCCCAAGGGACCTGGCTGTGCTGGGGAAAGGCAGCTTTGTCCCGCGGACTCCGCTGCGCTCCTCCTCCTGTTACAGCATCTCCTTCCTTCCAAAATGAGATGTACATGGATACGACTAAACCTGTTCTGTCTGGCTTTTTGTTATTCTCCAAGGATGAAGAGCATTCTGATGCTGAGGGGCTTTCTGGGCCAGCAGGACCAAAGTGTCAGTTCTGACGTTTCTGTTGAGGATTTTTACTGTTGTTCTATTATTCTAGAAATGTTCCACTATTGTACTACTATTGTTTTGGTTTACTCTTGTTTTACTGTGAATGTGCAATTTTTTTCCCCTTGCTTTTTATGTCCCCCATTTAAAATAAACAGACTGTGTTCACACCTGCCTTGCCCATGTTTGATTTCTGGGCCAGAGCACATGGTGCTGCTTCCCTGCACCCTCTGCTTGTGGGTACTTGCTCCCACTGTTGAACTATTGTTCAACACCACAGCTGTGTGGCAGAACAATAGTTCTTAGTTTAATTATTACTAATTATTTTTATTTCACTTGTTTTCCTCCACTTTGCCTCTGCTTTGACCAGTTGCAATTTTCAGGCAAGGCTGCACAAATCTGCTGGAAAAGACCGTGGAGAGAGAGACAAACTCAGCTCTGGGTCACCCCTGCAGTCACAAGCTTCTCTGAAACCTCACATGAGGGTAAGGGCTTCTGGGAGGAAACATGGTAAATGACACCCT
>NW_009924215.1:35422-35971 GCF_000696875.1 Nestor notabilis | reverse complement strand
CCCTGCCCATGGCAGAGAGTTGGAAATGGATGAGTTTTAAGGTCTCTTCCAACACAAACCAGTCTGTCATTCTGTGTTTTTTAAAACCTTTGGTCTCAGTCAAAGCCTCACAGCATCCCAGTGAAGGTGTCATGGACCAGGACACAAAATGTGGTTGTGGGTATCACTACCAGCTAAGTAAAGAATATGGAATAAACATGGCACAAATGCACTGTGGATTTTTTTCTTTTGTGTAGTGGGATTTATGTATTGCTTGGAAGGAAAAAATTGTAATCAAGCAGCAGGGCAAAGAGGCATCAGAGACGTTGCTCATCTAGCTGCTCTGTTCTTTCGTCTTTTACCAAAGTTATTTTCTAGTCTTTTGTTCCCATTGAATCCTTTCTAGGTCAGACATTCAAAGTAACATCACAGGAAGCTACAAAGCTGAGTCTGGCATTCTCAAAGCCTCCGCTGACTTCTGCTGAGGTGAGCGAAAGCCCCCACAGAGTGAAATAGCAATGTGTGTGACAAATTTCATGTATCTCTTGGTTCACTTGACTGAACAAACTT
>NW_009924215.1:23152-35391 GCF_000696875.1 Nestor notabilis | reverse complement strand
GCAAAAACAGGGGATGTCTGTGTGGGCTATCCACTGTAGGGTGTATTAGTGAAATCCAGGAATTCTCCAGAAAACTGATTTCTGTAAGTTAGGGAGATGTACCAAATAGAAATAATTTTACGTTCTTTAACACCTAGAGCTGATTGCTGATATATACAGGATATTGGACAGTACAGACCTTAGATCTAACAAAGGATATCCAATGTAGCAGCTTTCCAGTACCTAAAGGGGGCCTACAAGAATGCTGGAGAGGGACTGTTTACAAGGGGTCTGTAGGGACAGGACAAGAGGGGATGTCTTTAAACTGACAGAGGGGAGATTGAGATGAGATCTTAGGAAGAAGTCCTTGATATGAGGTTGGTGAGGTGCTGGCACAGGGTGCCCAGAGAAGCTGTGCCTGCCCCATCCCTGGCAGTGTTCAAGGCCACAGGGGCTTGGAGCAACCTGCTCTAGTGGAAGATGTCCCTGCCTGTGACAGGGGGTTGGAACTGCATGAGCTTTAAGGTCCCTTCCAACACAAAACAGCCTGGGATTCTATATTTTTGCTGTTAATTCAGAGACATTTATAACACCTGGGTTTGGAGGAGAAAAAAGAAAACCATCCAGTTCAGAGTAAATGGTCTAAGCTACTTTTTCCCCTCTGGTGTATCTGACTGCCACATCAGGACATATTTTGCTACCAAAGTATTAGGCAACTTATGATGTATACAGCTTGCTTACTGTAAGTTCTTCTTGTGCTGTATTTGTTTGTTAAGCAAGGCAGCTGTTACTGTGCTTCTCTTTTCTCAAAGCAATCTGAATGCAAGTGATTGCTTGTGAGACTTCCTAAATTCAGTGCTGCCATGGACTATTCACAGTTAACCTTTTGCCTGTCTATTTTCAGGATTGCCAGAAGCTGAGTGAAGATGTCCAAAATGCCATTCTTGCGGTTGCCACAGTGTACTGCTGGCTCCCCAAGGGCCAAGGTGAGATAGTCACAGCAGGGCAGGCACCACTGTATAGGGCGCTGGTTCTTTCACCACTGTATAAAGAAACCCAGTATTGCAGTGCCTAACGTAACATCTAGCATCTGCAGGAAAGCAAGTTATCATGAGCAAGTAGTCCCCTTATCAGCTGTTCTGTAGACTTGCAACATGTTTGAGTGAACCATTTGTCTGTCTATTCCCTTAGATTTCCATCTGTGAAAGAGTGATAATGTTGGAAGTTGTGTAGTTGATTGAATGTTCATATTTATGAAGTGTTGAGATTCTTGTACAAGTGATTTATAACTTCATTTATACAGTGTATCCACACAGACAGAGCAGTCTGTGTGTCCATCTTATCAGTTGCTTTCTGTTGATGCTGACTTTGTGGTAGCTTTCTTGCTCTTTCTCAATCTTCACCAGGCACTACTCTTCGGAAGATGGTACGAGATGCTACCATTGAAGTAGTGGAAGGAATGATCCAACTCACAGAAGCAATTCTCAGTGCTCCATTGGAGAGGTAGTAATTTTCAAAGGAAAAAAAAGGAGAGAAAGTTGCAAGCATACTTATTAGGAAGCTGCAAGTGCAGGCTGCTTCCTAAGGGAAGGGGGAAGGCAGAAGCAGAGCATTGTTATGAAGCAGGAAGAGGTAGTTGCCTCATCAGTAAAGGCCCTGTACCCCAGTGCCTTAGTAAGCAGAGCAGAGCAGTGCTGGTGAGGTTCAGCTGGGAGTCCAGATGATAAGACAAGCCCGTAACAATGAGGTCAAGCTGGAAAGTCAGGCCAGCAAGCCAGGATCAGGGTCAGCTTCAGAGAGAGTAAACAGCATCATACACCATCTAGTGATTGCCCAGCACATCCATTACAATGAGTTGGGTCTGAGGCCAAGGCAAGAAGGTCAAATCAGTGGGTCAGAATCAAAGGGAAGTCGCATACCCCGTTGATACGAGTATGAAGCTTCTATCTTGTATATAGCCAACTTAACTCCTGGGAGGGTGGAATGCACTTCAAGGCCCTCACAGTACCCTCTTGTCACAGTGACCTGAGTCAGGTGCATTTGTTGTCATGGAGAATAGATTTTCATCGTGTCTGAGACAAGAAAACCTGCTGAGAGCAGGTTTTTGCCCTTGGAGTGAACTGTCATACGCAGTGATTGTGCCACTTTATAAAGCTTGTCACTGGACCGATACAGACTGCTTCCTCTCTTTATGGATTACATGCCACTGCCCTTAGGCAGAGGTCAGCAGTGTCCTGTTACAGACTTCTGGTTTGCGTAGATACTGGAAGATACATGCCTAAGCACCTTGAGAGGCCTTTGTAAGAGGCTCCTGCTTCTTGTTCCAGTGGGTAATTAAACTCAGTAGAACCAAGCACTTTTTGCTTTACACAGACATGACACACTAGTGACAAGCTGGCTGGTGACATCTATCCAGCAGAGTTTCTACTAGCGTGCATCATCTTTGGTGCAGAAAGTAAACAGTCTGACAGAATGGTGTTACTGAGTTTAACTTTGAGGGGCTTTGTTTTGTTTCAGCTTGTCTCAGGAGCAGCTTGTATCAACTGGTGGTGTGTGGGAGGCATGTGAACAAGTGTCCAGCCTTCCACGAGGTGAGTATTTTATATGCAGAATAACAACAGAACTAGGACATGTTCTCTTGGAATATCAATAGCCCTTGCAAGGGACATTCTAGCTACTACAGTGAAGGCTCACTCATTCTGCAAAACCTGGCTGGGTTTGAAATGCATAAGCTTAGAAGCCAGGCCAGATTCTTTGCATGGCAACAGTGCAGCTCTGAGCTCTGCAAAGAGTTTGATCCCATAATCTCAAGATCCAATGATTGCAAACCTAGATGAATGTTGTTGCAAGCTGATTTGAATGATGTAGTGCCACACTTTTCATTCTTTTACATTTGCAGATAACCAGGCAGCAGTTGCGTCAATTCTGGCTGCATGTCTAGGTGTGGTCAAGGATGCTCTGGAGGAGATGGAACATGTAAGGAAGCCCCTAAGCTTTTGACGAACCTGCAGTGGTGAATTGCAGTGATGGTTTAGTGATGTAATACAGGGATTGTTTTATGTACAGGATTTGATTTAAATTTTTATGTAAGGTTTCCATAAAGTTATGTCCTGAATTGCAGGGGGATGTTGGGGCAGCAGGGCAGGTTGATGTAACAATGATATTACTTGCCAGATTCTTGCTGTTTGCTGTGTTGAATTGGGTTGTGGGATTAGTTTTTATTAATCCTGTACTGCTAGGATTAACAGAATCTGGTAACTGAGGTGCTGGTTTGAAAGAAATTCCTCCATAAATTATTTGTGTGATTTCTAGAATATGTTTTCCTCTTGGGTATTGCTGGAATTGCTTGTTAGGCTCTGGGTTTTCAGTGCATTTGTGTTCTTAGGCAGTGGTGGAAGGGCAAGACCCCTACAGTGACATCATGGAAGATGAAGAGCTGGGCTTTCGGGGCAACAGAGATACGTATTGGTCAGAAGCTGACCGGAAGCTGCTTAGCTCCTGCATGGGATTAATGAAGGCTTCTAAAGCTTGCCTGAAGAAGGTTTTG
This sequence comes from Nestor notabilis, assembly GCF_000696875.1. Taxonomy (NCBI): domain Eukaryota; kingdom Metazoa; phylum Chordata; class Aves; order Psittaciformes; family Psittacidae; genus Nestor; species Nestor notabilis. The sequence goes on along the minus strand of NW_009924215.1, from coordinate 31,865 downwards.
GGTGTAGTGAAGGCTTATGGCAAAGCTGATTCTCCAGAGCAGATCGCTCAGCTGGATGATCTTGCAGACATTGCTAATGAGATCAGTCCAAGGTAAGCAGGTCTCTCCCTTTTGCCACTTTTTGATCCAGAGCAATCCCTGTCCTTGAGGTGTAGAGAACAGGTTAGGAAAACCTTGTATGGTACTGAAACTGTGAACTGGTGGTGGAATCAGGTGTGGTGGGAAGACTATTAAGGTATAGGCTGTTCAGAGTTGTGCAAGGTAGGAGAGGAACGTAAAATCAAGTAGGTTGGAAAAGACCTTTAAAATCATTAAGTCCAACCATTCCCCCAGGACTGCCAAGGCCACCACTAAACCATGTCAATAAGGGCCTGATGTATATGGTTTTTGAATGCTTCCAGGGATGGCAATTCCACCACTGGCCTGGCCAGCCTGTTCCAGTGCCTGGCCACTCTTTTGGTGAAGAAATTTCTCCTAATACCAGTTCAGAAATCCCCTGGCACACCTTGAGACTGTTTCCTCTTGTCCTGTCACTTGTTAGCTGGGAGGAGAAACCAGCCACCTCTTCTCCTTTCAGGTAGTTGTAGAGAGTGATAAGGACCGCCCTGGTCCTTCCATTCTCCACACTAAATCCCCCCAGTTCCCTCAGCAGTTCCTCATCACACTCATCCTCCAGTTCTTCACCAGCTCTACTACCCTTCTCTGGACCTGCTCCAGTGTTTCTCTTTTATTGAGGGGCCCAGAACTGAACACAGGATTCGAGGTGTGGCCTCACCAGTGCCCAGTACAGGAGGGTTATTTCTCCTGGTCCTGCTGGCTATGCTATTTCTGATACAGGCCAGGATGCTGTTGGAATTCTTGGCTGCCTGGGCAGAAGCTGGCTCATGTTTAGCTCTGTCAATTAGCACCCCAAATCCTTTTCCATAGGTAGCTTCTCAGCCAGTCTTCCCCAAGCCTGTTAGCAGCACTTTGGTGTGGAGTTGTGGCCATGTCTCACTCTGTCTCACTTTTGAGGGGAGAGTGGCATGCACTTGTCTGAGAAGGCAGTGAAAAGCATCCCATGGGTATGATTGTGTCCTTGTCATGCAGCACTGTTCCTGATACACATTCAGGATGGGTGTAGGCTTTGACCAGGATCCATGAGTTGTGCTGTCAGGACCTTTCATCCATTGCTCCCCTCTTCTGTTCTAGTGTTGATGAGCTGGCACTGAGCATGTATCCACCTATGAACCAGCTGGCTGTGCGGCTTAATGTAAGTATTTGTAGCCTGCATGCAGCTCTACTCACTTGGCTGTGGAGAAGGGGAAGAAACTGATTTGGAGACGTGACTGACTGTCAGGGAGAGGGTGTTAGCGACTGTCTCAGTAACAAGTTCTTAGGGACAAAGAGTCCCCCATTGATTCCTGCAGACTCTAGCTTCCTTCAGGTGGAAATGCATTCCTCATCTTCACTTCCTCAGGGAAGAGCATGGCCCCTTAAGCTTTGGCTCTGAACTATAAACCATAGAGACATACAATGACAGTGCCTCAGGAAAGTGAGGTCTAAGGCTGCCAGTGTACTGCATGTCTGCTTTCTTCCTTGGGTAATGTAGACTTGCTCAGAGAAAGCTATGTAAATTAAAAATACAAATTAAAAATTCTCACAGTGAGCATGGTTAAACACTGAAAGAAACTGCTCAGAGCAGCAGTGGAATGTCCGTCTTTGGCAATAGTCAAAACTTGACTGGGCAAGGCCCTGAGCGGCCTGACTGAACTTTGAGGTAAGCCTTGTTTTGAACAGGAGGCTGTATTAGATGACTTCCAGGTCTCCCTTATATCATAGATTAAGAATGTATCATCTCATATCTGAGATTTTTTTATTCTGAATTTTGATTTCATGCCTTTGGTCAGTGGCTTGACTTTTTGGGGTAAAAAAGAAAGTATTGCTTAATACTAAATTGCATGGCAGTCAGTCACTTGTAAGTTTATACCTTAGTATCAGTTACTAATTTCTAATAGGCTTATCTTTTAAAGGAAAAAAGCATTTCAACGTATGCTTTAAAAACAGTCTGTCTTTGTTTCTGGCTGTCCCAGCCACCAGTAGGTTGGGAGACACTCTCAGCATGGCAGTGGTAGGTAACTTTCTTCTATATCAGATCTGTGGCAGTTTTACTCATTCTTGGCTGTGTTGGACGTTCATGCACCCTACTTTCTTTTCCAGTGCTGCTGAGCAACATTTTTTCCATGTTTGGCTGATGTTACTTCTCTTTTGTTTCTTTCTAGGCTGCTAAGTTGGCCTCGGTATTAAAGAAAGTCTTAGAGATTACAAGGTGAGTATGAGTTAGTTTTATATGTGTGTGTCCCCTGCTATGGTGGTTGATATCTTTCTGCTTCCTGTCAAAGGTGACTCATTTCTAGGCAGCAAATGATGGCATTTTGGAATAATTATGATGTTAGTCAGTCACAAAGGGATGAAAATAAGAACAGGATGGTAGGGATAAAAGTGGTTCCCACTGAAGACACACACATAGGAGTTAACCTTTGTCACTAGAGACACAGATGTGGGTTCTTCCTTGCCCAAAGCACTTGGGCTATAACAGTCCTGTTTTAATGCTGTGATAATTCAGCACTTCACAATACCCATGTGTTGTCTGGATGCATAGGTGTAAGACACCCAGGAGGCTTTCCTAATGAATTTCCTCCACTTTTGCAGGACAAGCCATGTATGTCCACCATCAGAGGAAGGCTGGGTGCAGTTTCTAACTGGTGCAGTAGATCACAACATGAACAAAATCAAGAACTTCACACAGGGTCAACTTTAGTTCTTCCATGTATACATGTGTTGCTGCCACTGTTTCTGGCATGTGCTTTTCAAGTGAATCTTGGTATTCTCCAGCTGTTGGGAGAATGATGAGAACAGTGTTTTTAGGAGGGAACTTTACTGCCACTTGGTAAAACTTTCCCAGGGAGTTGCTCTTTGCTATTGCAGAAGGCGTCATTTTGCTTGGATTCCTGGGATCCTGGAATGGTGCAGTGCTGCATCTTAATGCTGTGAATGTGCACCATTCTTCAGACATTGCAACTACTATGGGGTTCAAAGAACAATAAAATATTGCTAGGTGTGCATGAGTGGCTTTATCTGTTTTCAGGTGGCAGAGGGTCTTGCTGCTTTTGCAGGAAGCTCAATGCATCATTAAAAACATGTAGCACTGCTGCTGTTTCCTGTCTAACCTTAGAGAAGAGTGAACTGTGTTTCTCTTTACTGTTTCCTCAGAAAGCAGTGGAAAATACTATTTACTACTTTGCCAGCATCAAGGATCTGTAGGGGAATAATAGTATATCTGTAGAGAAATGTTACATCTGTCATCACTTTCAAGTTCTAGGATATTCCTTTTTGCCATGGGTAGGGAAAAATGGCTAAGCAGTGGTGGGTTCAGCACATATGCATGGTGAGAAATGCAGCATTTGCTTGAGCATTTACCCCATCTTTGCCACAGTAAGGTTGAACTTAAAAACTGGAAAGTGGGCATAGTGGCAGAGGGAAGAGAGTTGAGTTTGTACAAATAATCAAAGTCAGTCATGGGTTTAAATATCTTTAATTCAGCTGTTAACATTTATGCTTGCCTGAGACCAGGGCACGGATCATGACCGGTCTTTTGTAAACAGGACAGCAGGACCTGTTCTAAGTTGGGCGTTAGGCAATTGCAATGTCGATAGTTCTGTAGCTCTTCAGGTTCTGGAGTTGAAGGCAAGTAAGATGTGCAGTGAGTCTTCTGGGCCCAGCTTGTGTGGGGGTGAATGGGATTTGCAGCTGTCGAGTGCTTTTAGGTTGCACAGAGCCCAGCCTGAAAGGTGAGAAGGGATTATACAGGAAGTGCACCTCTTTGTCTTTGTAGTTCCCGGCGCAGGAGGTGCATTTGCTCAACAGAAGTGTGGGGCCAAAAAAGGAAAGGGTGGGGGGAGGGGAATGGCAGCAGGTAGTAGTTACCTGAACTACCCCAATGGAACTGTGATGTGGTGGTGGTTTGGGGAGGGATATATATCAGGAGGCTGAACTCTCCATGGAGTCGTCTAAGGTTACTTTGCCCTAATGCAGCTTCGTGAAAGCAGTGTGTGTGTGGGCAGGGTTAATGCCTTTCTGGGTGACTCAGCTAAGCCAGGTTTGTCTGGCTCTTCAGAGAACGGGAAGACACTGTTAAAATTGTACGCAGGGACTGTCTTTTTTGCTCACAGTGGGTAGTAAGTGGAAAGATATGTCACAAATAGTATAGTTTCACCCCATTCACATATGTTCACATGGCTATCTAAAAAGCAGTTGGTTTCTCAGCAGCAAATAATTTCTAAATTTTGTAGCTCATTTCAGTGACCTGTAACTGTTGTCTTATTTAATGTGTATTTCTCCCTAAGTCTTGTGATACTTGTCTTGTTACTCTTCTCGTTGACAGGGAGCTTTCCTTCTGCTATCTAGGCCTTTGGGGTTGAAGCTTTCACAAATATAGTACTGACTTCAACTTATGTGTTACACATCTGTTGAAAGTTCTGTTACCTGGATTTTCTCCTTCTCGGTGTGAAAACCTTCTGTATTATCTGTAAATAAAGGATTGGAAGCCTGGGGCTTTCATGCTGCTGTAGTCTTTTCCTGCTGTGTTGTTGCTCGCTTAGTTTTGGGGACAGCCTTTCCTGCAGAAGGGTTTCTCTAGCTGTTCTGAGATCATTCAGTTTGCACTTACTTGTACTTCCTTTGTCTGTAGATGAGCCCTCGCCCTGCAACCGCTATCACACACTTCTCCAAGGGTTCGGTGAGAGGGTTCAGGAGGCTGATCTTTGCTGTGCTTGGCTGATATTGTACCATGTTTTCTGGAAACTGTTGAAATAAGGAAATGAGCTGAAACTGAGAGAAGGAAAGAGATTCTTCTGTGATTAAAGGCAGATATTTTTGGTTTTTTTGGTGCGAGAGGTTTCAGTCTGAGCTGGCAATTGTCAGAAGAGGCAAAGTCCGGCTTATTTTCTTCTCAAATGTGGTATTCTGGTGTAGTTTCCTTCTGCAGCCTGTGATTTCCAGACTGGTGAGTGAGTTGGGAGTCATTGGGATTTCCTTATGTTCACACATAGACAAGGTAGAAGTGGAGTACTGTATACAACAGTGTGGCACAACTCACCTTTCCCAAACTGATGTCTCACTGCTTTGGAAAAAGACAGCCTGAGGAGAGCTACTCAACCCAGCAGATTTTTTTTGCTGTTTATGACTATGGAAGCTGCAGTAACAGAACGATAGGCCGATCTAACCTCAATAGTGAGAGGGGGATCACAAATGCTGATCTCTTCCTGTGCAAAGTATATGTAGAAGGAGTCTTCATCTTTCAACGTGGCAGTCAGCCTAAGCAGATGGTCCTCTCCCAGTTCTTCTCTGTACCGTGAGTAAGGCACAAAGACTTGCAGGTTGTTTGCTGGAATACAGAGTGGTGGAATACAGATGACAGTGCAAATGATAAGTACAGTCTGATCTTAGGCTGCATGGTGCCTAGGAGTGTTTAATGCCCAATATTGTACTAAAAGCTGCAGCATTTAAAAGCTATTCGAGAACGTTTTGTAAAGTCACGGCTAAGTGCATTTTTCCTGAAGTGAAAGGACTAGACACACTTTTCTAGCCATGCACCCAGTAGAATCCTTACCTTCATTGCTTCTCAGGATAAAATGAAACTCTTCCTTCCAAAGTTGCGTAACGGGCACACCCTTATAATGTAGAGACTGGGCCCCAACTACCAGGTGAGTAGACTTTTCTCCACCACTGTGGTTAAATACTTCAATGGAAAGCGGGACATCTTGTCCCCGTAGCAGAGAATTCTTAGATTGGAGGTGGATGAAGAGGTTAACTGGCTCTTCAAGGGCGGTAGGAATGGAGCTAAAGTGTGTTTTGCGGCTGCTGGTTGCCTCAAGCTCCTTTATCTTTGTGTAGGCTTTATCAAGTACTACTTTTTCCTGAAGAGAACCTGTCACAAGGGAGCACATATTTTAGAATTCTTTCCTGTTTACTAGTGTGAAACAGCAAATGCAGAAGGATGGCATTGAATTATCCTGGCTGTAGATAACTGTTTCTGTCTTTTATAGAGAGAGAGCCTGTTGCGCTTCAGTTGGAGCAGATTGAGAATTTCAGTTGACAGGACAGTCACTGGATGTACCTGAAGGATTCTATTAGGAAACATTTGTCTTAGCTTTTAAAGCACCTTGGTGCTAACATCTGTCAGAATAAAAGAGGCAGTTGCCTTTTTAGCTGTATCTGTAGCTAGGCACAGACTATCTTGTGATGGACTGCAGTCAAGGAGACAACATGCCATGGGCTAAGATGAGATGGTAGGGTTGGGAAGGGAAACAACGCTCAGTGACAGATTCTGAAGGGGAAGCTACTTTTTGAGGGAGGGTTTTAGACAATATCTGGGAGCAGTCCTTTTCAGAAAGCTGGAGTCTGAAATATATCTATATATGTTACAGAGATAGCAGGAGGTGGATGTGCAGAGAGTGTACAGGTAACGGAAATCGGGAAAGGTTTTTCAGACAGGAAAGTACCTGTTGGAGAAAGGTCTTGCTCTCAAGAGAGCTCATTAATGCAATGAAGCAGAATGAAATTTGTGCATGACTTCTGTAGACAGCAAGAGTAAGTTGTCCTTGTGCCACTCAGGAAAGGGGAGTAGTGAGAAGTGGATGACCCTAATGCTCTGGTACAGCTCTGCTCTCTAGTCCTTCACTCTTGATTTGTAACACTGGTAGAGAAAATGTGCTCAACCACTTCCCTAACCCATACCTTCAGGATACTTGTAGTTGTGTGTGATATCCTCACAGCGTTCACTGCCCACACTCTTGGTGCTGATGTTGTTGCCAGTGTACTTTGTGCTACCAAGAGCTGGCTTGAGGGTGTCATCTGTTTTTTGTATCCAGACCTGGCACTTGGCATTGATGGCAGCAAAGAAGTAGCAGACATCATAATCAACTTCTGTGTCCCCTTCCTTGATGGCTTGAACAGGGGCTGGCCCACAGAAGGATGGACCTGAAGAGAAATTGTGGCCTGCTAAGTCTCAGATGCTTTACCAACTGGACCCATGCCTAGTTTAGGCCAATACCAGGAGTGGTTAAGTATCTAGTTTAGGAGATCATTAGGGAGCAGTGCTATGATAGAGCTCTTAGAGATACACAAACCAAACAGATGAATGATGACAGGTCCCTGTCCTTTTGCATCCTTGCACTGGAAGTTGGGAAGGGAGGAATATTGAACTGCTTTATTTGTTCACCACTTTACTCCCACCCCTGCACCTCACCAAAGCCCATCTTTGATATTTTACCTTTGCTTTTTTCCTGGCAGGTGGCATCCAGTGCCTGCCACCCACTGTACTCTGGTAGCAAGTCTGCTCGAGCCATCCAGCATTCATTCCAAACATGGAAGGTCCTGCAAGAGACAGCATCACATGCTTACACAAAGGGACTAAGCTCTGAGGTACAGTAAAGTTTTAGCCAAACCACAGCCAATTAATGCTTCTTTGAAAGAGCTCAGTGCATGTTGAGGAGTGCAGAGACCAAGGGTTTTGACCCAAGCGGAGTTTCTCTAGCTGGACTGGAGGCTATCATTCTTCCTTTGTGGGCCCTAGTAATAGGGAGCTTTCAGTTTGGGTTGTGGTGATTTCTCAAGAACAGGTCATGTAGACAGGATTTCAGTTGAGCTATCTCCTATCCACCTTCCTGCAGGTGTTTACCTCTTTCTCCCCCCCCGCCCCGTAATTTCATAGATAGAGATATTGCCTCAGATTTGTGCTTGGGCCCTGCCATGTTTTCTTACCAGACACGGGCACTCTTGTCTTGTGTTAGCAGTGTCCCATCTTCATCATAATACTCATCCACACTCAGGCTGCTGTTAGTGTTGTGAGCCCACGTAAAGCCTGTGACCACCCTGGTAGGAATTCCCAGGCACCTCAGAACTGTGCAGAAGAAAGAGCTGTGGATCAGTTGTACATCCTGCCCTAAGGGTGCCTTTAGTGATGCAGAGCATTTTCTGTTGTTAGGCCTATTAGGAATGGTACTACGCCTGCTGTTTGGACTTTGCAAGAGGCATTGCACCTTGCCTCAGGAAGTAAGCTCTCATAGGTGTGTTCTGTGAATGTTGTGTACTGATATTCTTCTCTCCTAGAGGTAGCAGTGCTGAATGTTGATGAACAAACTCTGAGGATCTGCCTCTCACCTAAAAATTAAAGGTTATTTTACTGGGTTCTGTGTCCATCCAGGAACTCAGGCATATGCTAGAGATTCTACAGACCAAATAAGGCTTCTCTCAGCACAGAAGTCTTTGAATCACCACTATACCTGAACACATGACTGCAGCAAACACCCAGCACTGCCCATAGCGGACAGGCTTGCACTGCGATGCAACCCACTGCCGGAGGATGGGACCACTTCCCAGCCACTTGGAAGGGGATGTCCCGTTAAAGTATTGCCTTGTCCCACATTCTGTCAGGATTCCTCTAAACTCATCACAGTTCAGCTGCAGGGAAGGAGGAGAGAAAGATGGATTAAGGAATTGCCTCTCTTTAATAGGTACACCTCATCCTGTTGAATGAAGCTACCCCCAAGGCAGATGAAACCAAAAGGATTTTTTGTGCAAAGCGTGAAGGTGTGGCTGCACAGTCCAGGTACAACAGCCTCCCCTGAGATTTATTCAGTAAGTGTACTGCCATTGCTAAGAAACTCTTGCA